>NW_015515197.1:0-5467 GCF_001515645.1 Sinocyclocheilus grahami | reverse complement strand
ATTTTCATAGTTACACACTCTGACACTTTTATGCACACATATGCAAATCAGCGTTGTAGGAATAGAGGGAGAGGCTGCTTCCTCAAACGTTGTGCAGTTGCAGGGAAATGTCAATGTAAAGAAACAGTGGATGGACCGCTTTATATTCAGACCTGAATACACAAGTGCAGTACTGTGGTCCTGTCACACTTTAATGTTCTAAAACAGCTCTTACGTTCTCATTTACAGGCCTGCTGTTAGATCAGATCATTAAGAATCTCTCAAATGCAGCAGCACTGGACTCTAAACAGAAAGTGAAGATGATGGTATACTCAGCGGTAAGTCATGTGTCACATCAGCAGACCAAAACACCCAAACTTCCTGTTTTTTCAGTCAATAGCATACCAAAAAAAAAAACATTTGTCCTCTTTAGGGTAAGCAGTTAATGTGATGTTGTGTCATGTAACTCTTTCCTCACTAGCATGACACAACAATTGTAGCCCTACAGGAAGCTCTGAATGTCTTTAATGGCCTGCAGCCACCTTATGCCTCATGTCATCTATTTGAACTTCACCAGGAAGAGAATGGGTAACATATCGACTGTGTTTTTCCTAAATGTTTCTAGTAGACATTCTTTTGTCAACTAAAATATACCTTTGCTTTGCTCTTTCAGGACGTTTTCAGTGGATATGTTTTATCGCAACGACACTAATGTGTCTGAGCCGTACTCTGTGTCTTTACCGGGCTGTTCCCAGCGCTGCCCCCTTCAGGACTTTGTGAACCTCACACGTGAAGTCATACCACAAGACAGGAATAAAGAGTGTCAGATAAAGGAGGAGGCCACAGACACTGGTAATCTCAATCATTTACATTAATAAATGCTGTTTATTGCTTACATATTGTAACCACTTTTTTCATGCACACATAAACTGTAAATTAAGAGTTAATTTGCAAAAACAGATAACTCCGTTTTTAACCATTTTCAAAAATCATGTTTTTTCATTGTGCATTCCAATTAATCTCAATCAAACCGCAGTTAATAAAAACATGATTTTTGAAAATTTTTGAGTTGTCAGTTTTTGCAAATAAACTCTACAAATTATAATTATTTATTTAGGAGATGGTCCTCACTGCAGAACACAAGATCCAGGGGGCAAGGTTGGATCCACATCCAACTCCTCCCACCTTACCTAAACCTACCCATCTCCACTGCCTGATCCCTAAACCCACCCATCTCCACCCCCTGATCCCCGAAACCCACCCATCTCCACCCCTAAAACTACCCGTCTCCACCCCCGATCCCTAAACTCACCCATCTCTACCCCCTGGATGTGGATGTAATGACGATCTTGTGTACTGCAGTCGAGGGGCTACTGCACAAATGTGGCTTGTATGGGAGGGGTGCAAGAAAAAAGCCACTCCTCAAGAAAGGCCACATGCAGTGACAACTGAGCTTTGCCAAAACGCACCTTGAAGATTCTGAGGCAGATGAGATTAAAACTGAATTATTTGGCCTCAACAACAAACGATATGTCTGGCGAAAATCCAATACAGCTCACTATCCAAATAACCCCACTCCTACAGTAAAGCATGGAGGTGGTGATGTCCTGTTATGGGCTGTTTCTCTGCAGCAGGGACTGGAGCACTTGTCAGGATAGAAGGAAAATTGGATGGGGCAAAATGCCATTAAATTCTTGAGGAAAATCTGCTGCCCTCTGACAGAAAGTTGTCAATGGGAAGGTTTTGCTGTGTGACCCAAAGCACACAGCAAAACTGAGCACACAGTGGTTGAAGGAGAAAAAGGTGTATGTCCTTGTATGGTCTAGTCCACGGGTCACCAGACTCAGTCCTGGAGGGCCGGTGTCCTGCAGAGTTTAGCTCCAACCCTAATTAAACACACCTGAATCAGCTAATCAAGGTCTCACTAGGTATACTTGAAACTTCCAGGCAGGTGTGTTGAGGAAAGTTGGATCTAAACTCTGTAGAACACCGGCCCTCCAGGACCAAGTTTGGTGACCCATGGTCTAGTCAGAGCCCAGACTTAAACCCATTGGAAATCTGTGGAATGACTTGAAGACTGCAGTCCACAAACGGTCACCATCAAATTTAACTGAACTTGAGCTTGAAATTGAGTTCTACTAAGAAGAGTGGGCGAATATAGCAAAATCTAGATGTGCAAAGTTAGTAGAGACAGAGACATATCCCAACAGACTAAAGGTTGTAATGAAAGAAAAAGGTTGTTCAACAAAATACTGACACAAAGGGGTGATCCTTTTTCCAACTCGGGGATTCTGTTTTTTTTATTTTTATTTATTTTTTATTTTTGTTTTATCTTTCTCCTGGGGCCCATTCTTCGTACGTCGCTAAATCGGTTAGCTGGATTTTATTGTTGATGATTTGGCATGATCTTGGATTGTTTGGTTCTTCAAAGCTCATCCCGGAGTTGCTGTCATAGCAACAGGTCCGTAAGCTTAAACCTGCTCAGGAGCAGGCTTATTTCATGTAAACAGGATTAGATCACATCTTTTTAAGCAGAATTGATACTTAAAATCTGTCCGTCACCACCGTGACTTTATTACAAGAGTATCCTACTAATCCAGGGACAATAATTTTAAATAATAATCATTTAAAAATGTATTTAAAGATAATATAATACTGTTGTGTAATCTTTAATACTATAGACACAGCCAGTTTTACTCACTGAAAGATTTATTCGTCATAAAATTATTACTTCATAATTGTATTCGAGTCTTACACACATGCTATACAGATAATGTAGTGTCGTGCATTAATTTAAGTGATGACAGTTATTATGGGAGTGGCTTGATGGAGATAACATGATCTTGACCCTTAAGAAACTTTAATTAATGCTGTCACGTAACAAATCTGTTCAAATATAAAATTTAATTAATTGTTTATTAGTACATTGAAATAAAAATGTAAAGCCTGTACAAATATTAGAAATCATGAATATAAATAATTGGGAATCATGTAAAAAATTTAAATAAAATAAAAACAGTGCACATTTCATTTATCTATTATAACATTTATGTAGTTTTGTTCGCTTGGCTGTTTCCTTATAAAAGTCAAAAAATTTGTCAAGTTTTTCGTCAGGTGTCTTTTTTAATTATAAGATGTCATTACGTTGCTGTCTTGCCGCCAGCCAATCGCTGCATTGCTGATCGTGGTTTCGAGTATCGATACATCTGCCCTTATCGGGGAACACGAGAACGTGCAGTAATCCTAGACAACTTAATCCAGATATTTTAATCTAATACGCAAATTCGTTTGAAGAACCACATTAGCCAGAGATCAGTTATCAGGATTAGAAGATCTGGAATCTTTCAAATCATCTCAGATGTAATAAGCGACGTATGAAGAACGGGCCCTTGGATGTTATAAATTCCATTGAGTAAATACAGCTGAATAAAACAAAAACTGTGTCAGTCTTCATTTCAGTCTGCAAAGCAACAAAATGCGATTATTTTAAAGGAGGGGGGGAGGGGGTGATTAGTTTCTATACTCACTGTAATACATGGGGTCATATGGGGATTGTGAAAAAAACACAGTATACTTTTAAAAATAATACTTATTAATTATAGAAATAATATGCTTTAAAAGAACATAAGTATATGCCGAATGTAATGTTTTATGACACTTAATTGCATGATAATTGTAATTTAAATAAAAATTGATTATAGTTTATATTTACATTAAATGCAATTACTTAAGAGTGCTTTTTTTATTTAATTTTTTGGTTAAAGTGTGTTGCCGGATGTACTGACAAGCATTCATGGCATATTAAAATATACTTTAATGCGGTTTAATATATATTTCTATTGAACTTGTATGTCATTTATTAAATATATTTGCAATTGCACATTTGTAATGATGAAATTGTAATTGTGTTTTAGTATGTTAGTCAACACATTAAAAGTACTGTATGTTAGTCAGCCCATTCAAATAAGTGCACCTTAAAGTACAACTAAAGATTACAAAAACAATATGAAAATGTATTTTAAAGTAAAACATCACATAATTTGGCATTGGATGCAACAAATGCCTCGTTTATAATAGGTTTTAATGTTTTTGTCTCATCGCTCCGGCCGGACACGGCATCAACAGTATGGTGAGGGGCGTAACATTTCCATCACACGCTTGAGGTATTCGGCCAATCACAACGCACTGGATAGCTGGCCAATCAGAGCACACCTCGCTTTTCAGACCGATGAGCTTTGCAAAAATCGACCTTTCAAAAGGGCGGGGCATAGAGGAGAAACAATAATGTACAGTAGGTGGAAAATAATGTGTTTTTTTTTTTTTTTACTTTAAACCGCATAAACACTCTTCATTACACCAAATACACAAAATAATGTTCTTTTTAGCAACATCATATGACCCCTTTAATGCGGGTGCGGTTCGGGTCGCGACTCGCGGTCTTTGTCAAACGGGTCTGGTACAGAATTAAATTAGTGCTGCTGTCAGATAATGGGTCAAGTGTTCTGTTAAGTACTGCTGGTGCACGTTTACCAAACAGGACCCGTGCAGGACTCTGCTTTAAACTGCTTTGCGTCTCTCTGTCAGATAACCTCACGTGCGCGATGCGCCATTTACAGGAAAAGTAAAAAAATATAGATGTGAATCATTACCCTAAATTTTTTTAATTAGATTAATGAAACATTTTTTTCAGTGTTTTTTTCCCTAAGCTGCCACACAGCTAATATATTTTTCCGCCAAGGGGTGAGAACGTAATGATTACTAAAACGATTATTTTTTATAATTATCATTATTTCAGTTAGTTTTTCAATAACTGTTGTTAGTTTCGTTTTAGTTTTTGAAATATTTTGCCATTTTTATTTTATTTCAGTTTACGAAATTGTTTTTTCATCAATCGTTTTCGTCTGTTATAGTTTTCGTTTACGAAAATAACCTTGGATCCAACCCCGCCCCCTGGATCTTTGTTCTGCAGTGAGGGGCTACTGTTATTTAGTGATATTTATACTGCAATTTAAAGCACTTCCATATGGCAAAAAGATAACATTTTCAATATCTTTCAAAATATACGTACATAAAATGGCCAACCATATTACTAATATAGATTTGATTTTGATGGTTCTCTCATGTGTGTGTGTAGGGGTCATCATCGGGCTGGCAGTGTGTGGATGTCTTCTCTTCCTCCTGATACTGCTGCTGTTTGCAGTGCTATGCCGTCTAAAAGAGCCCATGGCAAGCTACAGTCATGTCATAAACGAGAGTGACTCCTGACAATCATATCGGCTCCTCCGCAAAGAGGAACTGTGGGACAGTGAAGAGGACCTATGAGGACACAGCGCCAAGTTGTTGAGAAACTCTAAAGACAGAACTCTTTTTGGTCACACATTTTTTATATTGGGGAAGAGCTGGTAAGAGTTGGTAATGTTTTATTACTTTACTTTACCTTAAGTGTTTTTAGAGAAAAAAGGGAATCAAGATTTGGGATGGCGTCATG
>NW_015515196.1:4426-5467 GCF_001515645.1 Sinocyclocheilus grahami | reverse complement strand
TTTCTCCAAATCTGTTCCCATGAAGAAACAAACTAATCTACATCTGGGATGGCCTGAGTGTGAGTAAATTTACAGCAAATGTTCTTTTTTGGGTGAACTATTCCTTTCTTTCTTTTTTTTTTTTTGTTACAGTGCAGGTCCATCAGAAATTTATAATGGCTTTTTCTGTTGGCCTGTCATAACTGAACAGCTCTGTTCTCAAAGTATCAAATTAAGTCCCATCCTATATTTTAATTTTTCTCATTAATTGCTCCATTTCACTCAGAAATGTGTCCCATTACAGAAGTAAAGTGGATTGCAAAAACAGTCTCATTGTGGCATTTAATGGCTTTCCTCAAGTAACACCTTTTTTATTTGTAATGACCTATTTGTTAGCTGTCCTCAGTTTAGTCAAAGACACACTATTTATTCATTACTTTTACAGGGTATTTCTTAAGTAATATAACTTTTGCAGTAAATAATACAGTTATTCTTATTTCTATAGTTGTCTAATTCATTTAGGTATTCAGATTCTCTCTGTGTCTTTTAATTATGTACAATTTGGCATCTCTAGTAATCGCTGAAGCCTGACAGCTTTGGGCTCCATGATCCACAACCATCTCACGTCAGAGACGTGTGCAGAATAAGCGCTTTATGCAGTTCCACCATCTAAATAAGCAACAGCAGTGTTGTCAGTCACATGATGGATCTTCCCCAGCAACAGAGTCATCCATCAAGTGAATTTATTTTAAAAGGGAAACGGCACTACCAGCATAATATACAAACATAAAGGGATCAAACTCTCATTAGCAGCAAGTCAATTTTCTATTTATATGATGATACACAACTTGCAGTTCTTACTCTTATGTTGTAGCATACAGAAATGTGATAGTATGCCATGAAAATATTAATTACATTAAAGTATGGAAAAAGCCTGGAAAAGACTATTTTTAAAAGACTTATATTCTTTTAACTGCTCTGTAGCAAAATAGTCCAATTTATAACCTAAACGTGTTTAATAAGAATGCAGTCATCAGAATTCTCAAGGCGAATATTGCAAAT
>NW_015515196.1:2295-2932 GCF_001515645.1 Sinocyclocheilus grahami | reverse complement strand
TGTGTGTGTGTGTGTGTGTGTGTGTGTGTGAGTGTGTGGAATCAGACATGACTGTGCACAGCCTGTTCCTGAAGACCACCCGGTGGCTTGCTATCCAACCTGTCATTATAGAGCTTCTCTTCAATCAGAGGAGATGAAGTGTTTCCTCGGCACTGAACAAAATTTTTTTGTCCCAAACCACTTCAGCGCAAAACCCGCGCTGCAGCCATTTTCATCGGTTAAGGTTAGGATGTGGGTTAGGAGTTAGAACTTGTAGCATTTTGTAGGAAATCAGCACTGTTGTCGACATGACCAATTAAATGCTTAGAATTAGCAACAGGACAGAGTTAGCGTTAGAAAAGGTACAACTTCATCATTCATTATTCTACATTCTTCTTTTTGACTATACTATGCTAATGAGTCAGCAATGAAGAGCTAATTGGCCAGAGAGAAGTAGGACTGTGGGTTTGCAGAGGTTAGGAGAGGTTCAAAATGCAATTATTGAAACAAAATTACAGTAACACAGTTATTTTCAAAAGTCAGCCTATTACAAGGTTGCACAAGTTCACAAATTAAAAGAACCATAATTGGCAGAATATACTTTATTAGGATAGTGGTGGTAGGCAGTGAAATTATGTACATTGTGGGTCTATTTTTT
>NW_015515196.1:0-987 GCF_001515645.1 Sinocyclocheilus grahami | reverse complement strand
CAACAAATTGGTTCATTAGCACCCATATGCTCAGTATTTATATTGAGATCGTAGAGGTCTGGTACATATAAGCACTGCAAGAATGGCAGGGTGATCTGGCAGTATAGGCCTGCCAAACCTCTCCTGGCTCCAACTGGATTTGGTGTTGCCAAGGCTAATGAAATGTGAACGTAATTGAGTGGAATATAATCAGATGGAATAAATGGAATGGAATGAAACGGATCAGAAGGGAATGGCAATGGCTGGGATGGAACAGGACTGTGCAGCTCACTGCACCCAGATTTTTGGCCTGTGTGCTGCGCCTGAGCGCAGGTTAATTTTCACAGCTGCTCATCCTAGAGCAGTGGTTTTGATTGGCTGTGATTTTGTTCCCTTGATAACAGGTGGTGTGTGCCAGGGGCACAGATGTGGGCCTAATGTCATCATTTGGCTAACAGCTAAAGTGGAGTCTTTGACAAGATTAGTGCACCCTCAAGGATAGATATACTTAGAGTCAAAGAGTTTTATAGTGAAAACCTGCAGGGTGAATTTTGTCTTTAGTTTTCAAACTAGTTGCATTTACAGTCAATCATATAACTGGTTAAATTCAGTTGGAGCATTGACTACTGCCGTAATCTCACAACGATGAACTTCTGAACGCCCTAGAGGAAATTTCCTTACAGATGAAATGCTAAAAAATGAACAAATCAGTCCTTTAATGGAGTCTTGTAGAAATGAAGTATGAGGCTCAGCGGTTCGCTTTTAGGAGGTACATTATTCAAGCTGTTAATTGAAATGGCGAGTGGGGCTTGTAGACCAGCTCACCGATGGATCACTCTTGAGGCCAGTCATTTGTTATTTTACCTATAAACCCTACAGCTCTCAGTATGATTTTCATTCACTGTGTTGAATATGTTGAAACTTTCTAGAATAAGATGCTTTGAATTGCGTGTGGGGAAGTCGTGGACTCGTAACCCAAAGGTTGCGGGTTCGAGTCTCGTACCGGCA
>NW_015515195.1:2731-5468 GCF_001515645.1 Sinocyclocheilus grahami | reverse complement strand
CAGTAGCAGCAGCTATAGACCAAGCTCAAGCTCCACAACAGGTCCCGACTCTTGTATTCCCAAGTTTAAAGATTACCGCTCAATGAAGAACCCCTTCTATCCATCCAGGTCTGATGAGAGCCCAGAAGAAGTCTTCTTTAGAGGCAAACAATATCATGGGCCAGCAGAGCTGGACGAGATGGAGCAACCGAGTTCTGGTTTGATGCTCGTTGATGGTGCGGATCAAGATGGTGCATCTGAGCTGAATGAAGTCAATGAAAGTGGCTTTGACGAGGAGATGCTGGAGCTGGATGAGTCCATCTCTCCAGGTGACACCATGGAGAGACATCACAGGGAGCTTCTTATTCATGTCATCCCACCGTCCCTGTGCAACTCTGAGGAACAAATCGACGAAGGATTATCCAACGGTGTCAAGCATAACACGTGTGACAGAGACGAAGCCGATGCTCCAAAGAAACGGAGAGGTTCGGTAATGACAATAATCACTGGGGACTGTGAGCATGTCTTCTCATTTGATGAGGAGCATCAGATAGATGCTTTGAACCCTGTGGGTGAGTCTCCTACTGCGTCTCCAATAGAGGACCTTGCCTGCATCAGAGAAGTGGTGGAGGAGCTCCAGGATTCCTCACAAGCACGAAAAACCACAACTTCTGCGAATAGTATGCTAATCTTACATATAGACACGTCCTCTCAACAGTCTGGAGAAGTGCAAACAAATGAACCCCTGGATAAAACAAGCACAGATGTCTATACTACAGCCAAGCTTTATAAAAATTACTTGTCTGAACGGCAAAGTGCCTCAAAAAGTAAGCAATTAAATATTTTACAGTATGCTTTCTTAAAAGTGGTTTTCACTGGTGGGTCACAACCTCCTTAAATCTCTGAATGCTGGAGAGACTGAAACTCAACATATTCACTCTCTAATGGACACACACAGTTTCACTCACTCACTCTCTCGCTAAATTGTTTCAATTATAGTATTGTGGTTTTCTGATTACAGTTTAAATAAGTACAATTTTCAATGTTTACGTTAATATTAAGTGACACACATTTTAGACACAATATTGCTGAAAGCAACTTGCTCTGTTCTGCCAATGAAAAAGTCACAGCGGTGTTTTAATGATTTGTCCTTTTTGAATGAATCGGTTGAGTCAATGATTCAAAGACCCATTCATAAAGTGACTTGCTTTGAATGAATCGTTTAAATCATCAGTCGTATTGAATCATTGAATGAATGAATCAGTGACTCACTAATTAAAACAGTGACTTGCCGTCACCTACTGGCGGTTTTATGCTGCGTTCAAGTCCTCCTGGGACGTTCGTACTTACGAGTTGACAAGTCGTAATTATGACATCAGGTGCGTTTAAGTCAGTTTAGTCGGCACAAGATGGCGATTGCGTTTTTAATGTTTTTTTTAGACCAGGATCCCAGTATAACTGATTTTCAGCATCAACAAACGCTAAAATACAGAGATTAAAAAAAGCTGTTAGCTAAATGCAACATGCAACATGGCAAATCAAAAGATTTTTCACCTATAGGTGCAAAAATGATAGCATTTTTTTAACTTGGATTTCATTAACTAGCTACGTAACAAGAACATGACCAATTTAAGTTTATAGGACAACTAAACTATCAATTTAAGCAAAAATTTTCCGTCAGCTACAGAAGTTGCATCCATCGATTCCGCCATGTTTCTCATTGACACGCCCCCAACTCGGAAACTCGGGGCTTAAAGAAAATTTTGAGTTTCCCACTCGTAATAACGACTTTGTGGTGGCGTTCATGTGCATTCAACTCGTAAATATGATCTATCCGACATGACTTGAACGCACCATTAGTTCATTTTAAAAATGGTAAGAATTTACATGAAAGGGGAAAAACATTTTTCCCATTCAGCCTGTCATTTGAGTAATTTTGAGAATTGTTTTACTAATGTCCAGATTTCTGGACATTTTTGTTTACAGTCATTTTGTAGGATCATCAAATTTGGATCTGTGTTGTTGGGTCACCAATCTGTGCCCTGAAGCTGAAAACGACTAAAACAGTGTTTTGTTGGCTTTGGCTTTACAATGTTGACGTAATCAGTCCTACTGATTTTTGTGTATTTTATAATTCATAGATTCATTAGAGGTCAAAGAGCACCTCAGGCCTCCAACGGACTCCATTCATAAAGATTCAGAGGAGCATTCAGACCACTGGGCAAGGAGACGCAAGCTCTTCAAGGAGAGCAAACAGCGCAGTTCTGCAGGAGGAAGCTCTATTACTAGCAATATCACAGAGGAATCAGGTATTCACTTACATATACACTCAATTCATGTGCCGATTGGTTTCGAAGGAAGTTTTTGTGCAATCAATGCATTTCTTCCTATTTATGACAACTCATTTTAGGTCACAAAAAGTGAATTTAAACCAGTGTGACCATGGAGTCTAAATTCACAGTTTACTCATGCTCTTCTGAAGCTAATAATTCTACTTAATGCTATTTGAATATATTAAACATTAGAATAATATATTAATGTAGCCTTATTCATTAAAGGAGGACAGAGAATTTACTAATTTCATTCACTTTAAACTATTCTGCAAGTCGGACTCACCTGCATTCAGCTCCCAACTAGTGTGTTTGATCCCTGTTGAAAAAACCAGCATATGCTGGTTAGGTATGTTTTGAAGCTAGGATGCTGGTTTGAGCTGGTTTAAGTTGGTCCTTTGCTGGTCCTTTGCTGGTTTATGCTGGTC
>NW_015515195.1:0-1113 GCF_001515645.1 Sinocyclocheilus grahami | reverse complement strand
ATTTGTAAAATAGTGATTTTCTCTTGAGATCGGGTTGGAACAGCTCTACTTCCATCCTTTAATCACATGGATTAGTTTTTAAAATCTACCATGAGCAGATGGGCAATGCAAGAATAGACGGCGAATTTTCTTTTCAGTTCTTTAAATACTAACTTATTGTAAGTTCTAGTAGCAAAAAGTGCGCCGTTCATGGGCCATGTTCCTCAGATGTTGAGAGCTCAGATGGCTGTTTCAGATGGAGCAGCGGAGGAGGCAGGCCTGCAGGTTGGAGACTATGTGCTGGCGGTCAACGGCACCAATGTCACAATGGTGCCACACTCAGAAGCGGCTGACCTCGCACGGCAAGGTAGGGTGCACACTCAGACAACATTATTACTGCATTTCTCATAAACAAGGTTTTGATATTTTGAGGTGATTTTAGATTTAGATTAAGGTTTGTTGGTTTCATGCTCAGTTTTCTCTGTAACCATTTACTGTACATTGACTGGTAGCTTGACATATAGTTGCAGTGTTGGGAAGTAACTAGTTACATGTAACTAAATTACGTAATTTTATTACAAAATAATAAGGTTATACTTTATTTTAAGGTTTCCTTGTTACAGTGTAATTATACATTTAGGTACTGAGTAATATTAATTAACTACATGTACTTACTATATGGTTAGGGTTAGGATTAGGGTTACTTGCATCTAATTATGCAAACGCAAGTTTATATCTCCTAGTTCGGACTTTATAACTTGATTCAACTCAACAATTGCGAGTTTGTCAATTCTGAGGGAAAAAAGCCAGAAGTGTGGGATTATAAACTAAAAAGAAAGAATCACGAGTTGATTTTTCTTACCAAAATTGTGAGATATAATCTCGGAATTGCAAGAAAACGGCTTCTTGGGGCTTATTGCTTTATTATGCATAATTTATTGTTACTATAATAGTAAGTAGCATGTGTAACAAGGATGCCTTAAAATAAAGTGTTACCCAAAATAAATGTAATTTTAATCAGTTACAGTTACTGAGAATGTAATTGTATTAAATTACAGCTCCTTATGAAAATGTTAACAATTACAAAGCGGGTTACATCTGAATATTTTCACACATCCACATACAGACTTAATT
>NW_015515194.1:4217-5468 GCF_001515645.1 Sinocyclocheilus grahami | reverse complement strand
AACATCATGGTGTTAAGGGAGCACCTCAGGGTTTTTCATGGTACACAGAGGCCGTTACCGATCAGTTTGGTTTCTAAAATGAATTAGCAACATTTTGGAAATTATCCTTAACGTTTGTTATGCTTGTGAAATTATGCAATTTCTAGAGCCTTAACTTTTAAGAAACGAGGGAGATCAGTATTTTTCTTCTTCAATAAAGATATTTAAGCTGTTAGGTGACAAACACCAAAGTTGGGAAACTTTTTGGCTTTGTTGGAAAATGTCAAATGAGATCATAATGATGTAAGTTTATATTTGTGACCTTATTTTTAAAGTGCCATATGATGGTTATAATGTAACGTTACATAATTACTGACTTGCACAGTGTGTAACATTTTGATTTACTAGTTTTAATTTTGTGGGGAAAAATAATGTTAAATAATGTGACAAAGAGATTGAGATGTCATTGTTCCAGTTGTATAATAGTTTTGTCTCAGACCTACATGTTGCTGCTTCAACCAGATTTCTCAAAAATGCCTCAGGTTAACTCATCTCTCCTATGTAACAATGTGATCTTTAAGTGTTAATGCCTCACTAGTAACCCCTATAGATTGTGTCCCATTTGTAACACTTTGTAACAACAACAGCTTGTGTAACCTACATATTCCAGCACAACCCTGAAGCTGTTCCTTAGCCTGATCCTGTCCTGAGCTTTTTGACATTTGCTTGATTAAAATATATCTAACAACATGAACGCTGGCTTTTTTTTTTTTTTTTTTTTAAATTGGTGTGGTCACAATGTGAATTTGAAATTGCCACGGTAAAGTGTCTTGTAAAGGGTTGACAACTCAGGTCTAATTTATATGCATAAGCAAGAGTAAGCGGTTTTTGAACAGTATTAATTAAAATACAGTTGGTTAATCGTTTGTCAAAGTCTGATGTGATTTTAAAAAATCTATGTTATATGAAAAGATCCTTTGATTATTTTGTACTTACAGGAAACCGCTAATATTCGAATACAAAACATACAGAAATTTTAACATTAGCTAATAAACCACTACGGATATGAAAACACTATAGGTGTATTTATTATTCACAGGCAGTCTTTCCTTGCTGTGAGCATTGGGCAATGTAGTTAAAAATATTATTACTATTACTAATTATTACTATTTTGACTAAATATTTATATAATTATAAATCTTCATCAAATAGAGTATGCATTTGCTTTGACATTGTTTAAAAGGTAGTTTCTTCAGAAAGTCCTTAATTTTA
>NW_015515194.1:0-3215 GCF_001515645.1 Sinocyclocheilus grahami | reverse complement strand
TTTCAGAATTGTGATTTGTTTTGCACTTCTCGGCCACCGTACATTGAGGTACAAGGCTTCATAAAACACAAAGAGGATGGCTCCCAAATAGAAAGCTTATTCACAATGGCCACCTTCTCTTCCTGGGCTAACACTAGTACTCATAAAACGTGAAAGCCCAGGCCCCATACCTCAGTGAGTCCCAGATGGTGATGAGTCCAGCCCTTTGGAGGTTTCCCAAGGTGTTCCTCCCATCTCTCCTTGGCCATCATCCTTCTGTCAACCCTAAGGCCAAACCCGATGTCAGATCTGCAAGAAAAGAGTCAATAAGCTGTCAAGTCAGACATTTTTTGCTTAGCATGTGTGTACATGAACATCACTATAAGAAATACATATTCACAGAGGCAAATTTTGTAACCAAAAGGCTTTTTTCAAGCAGAAAATCCAAATCGTTCTAATATCTAAACATTCTAAAGAACGTGAGTCTATGCATTATTTTTAATATGCTGATACAGTACCTCATATTTTATAATATAGGAAGCTTGTTTTATTTTTCTTAATGACCATTCCTTAATTTACATAATAATTTCATGTGTAAAGCAATGCCAGTAAAACAAAAATAAAATGTAAATAGAATACGTTCATTCTGTACATTTAAAAAAAGATTAAAAATGAAAGAGCAAACTGACATGATGAATATACTGTAGCCAAAGAAAAGGTACAAAGATGCCCTAACAATTAATCAATCACAGCATGACTGATGCTGAATTTCAAAGCAGCTTCTTCTCCTTAGAGACAGACATGGGTTGCAATGGACCTAGCTGAGATCATTGAGTTAGGAGTTGTAGTCTGACTGGCAGGCTAAGATCATGGAGGTAGAGACTGTAGTAAAGCCAGCAATAGAGGTCTGGTGTGTGTCTGCATAACAATCTTGCTAGTTGATTAGGTGTCTGTTGTGGTTTTAGCTGGCCCTGGCATAATGCGTTTGTGGCCTTTGCTGACCATCTGCAATGAGTGATTGTCTGGTCGTAGAGATTGCTGGCCGAGAAGGGCTTTGTTATGGTCTTTGCTGGATGCGATTGAATCTGGCTTGGATGCAGTCTGGATCAGGTTGACTAGGGTAACCTCGGGATAAGTCTGAGGATGAGTGATCGAGTCAGACAGAGAGACCAGTATGAGTGCAGATACCATTCACTTTTATGTGAAGTGATTTTCAGATTAAATTGAGCTGCATTAAAAATCTATATAAAGGGGGCAGCATGATGACTCAGTGGTAGCACTGTTGCCTCAAAGCAAGAAGATCCCTGGTTTGAGTCCCGGCTGAGCCAGTAGGCCTTATTCTCACCATGTTTGCAAAAGTTTCCTCCAGGTGCTCTGATTTTCCCCACAATCCAAATTGACTTTAGATATGTGTGCGTGAGCCCTTTGATGGACTGGGAGGGTGTACCCGACTGTGGCCCGAATCGCTGGGATAGGCTTCAGTATTCCCACGATCCTTCAGAGGATAAGCCGTTTGGGGCATGGATGGATACAAAGACCTTTTCACATCAAGACTTGAATAAATGTCTATTAATGCATCTGTTCAGACCAACATGAGCATCAGTCAATGTGACAGATTTTTAAAATCTCTTTTTCCATCGCACTATGAAGAAAACTGGCCAACCAATAGGATTCATGCGTTTGGTCACATGCCCAGATGTTAAAAACATACATAAAACCATGACTCATGAACAAAGTATTTTGCTAAGGAACAGTGAATAGCAGAGGAAAAATCTGGAACCGGTTATCTTGTCCCTGTCGCTGTGTCCAAAATAGGATACTGTAAAGTAGGTACTAGCCTACATTTGGTTTGAAACTTGCTTAGGAACTGTTGAAAAAAAATTCTGTATAGTCTGAATGTGTGCAGTATGAATGAAATCTACATCATGTAATCACTTGCTTCACTGCCATTCACAAATCCTCTCCCATGACCTCATGAGATAGTATAGTGTCCATCAGATGCACACTTCAGAATCTCACTGGAAGCGTTTAGTAATCTGGGTACTTTTTGCCTACTGTTTTACTACGCGGGGTTGGTGTTTGATGTTCTTTGATAAATACCACAGTGAATACAAAAATCTCAGACTTTCTTTCTTCTCTGTGACATGCAGGTGTCAAAAATAGAAAGTTATGTAGCATTTTGTGTCCCAGAGTAACCAAGGTATTTTCTGCTTTTCTAAAAGCGATGTCTGTCAACTGATCTACTGTCAAAGCGTGAATATGCATGTTCATTCAGCTCTTCTGCTGTTTTTTATGCATTGTTCTGAACAGAAAAATTGCATGCAAAAATGCCTAACACTTGTGTTGGTGTGAACAGGCCTTAAGATTCCCTATATAATATAGTACAAAATTACTTGGCGTAAACATATATTATAGCATTTCTCTAGGAGTATTAAACCAGACAAATGTCTTTTTTGAAGAACTTTATTTACTTTAACAAACATCCTCACTATTATCCTCACTAGTTTGTCTGGCCAATAAAAGATGTGAAAGCTGGTTTATGTACCGAGCTAAACCTAGACCAGAAGTTAACTATATATATATATAAAAGTTAAATATATGTATGAAATATGCTTGTTACTGAATTACTGTAATTTTTGGAGAAATGTAAAAACAATTGGCTTTATACTTGGTTTTAATAAATAGTATGTGTTAAATGTTTACCACTAGGGGTGTACATCCAAGTTAATATTTGCATTTGCATCTGTATTAGCATACAACCGAATGTGGGCGGGACTTAAACCAGAAGTTTAACTAAAGTACATGAAAAGCCCAGTTTAAATGAATTTTATTTTTCCCTCATAGCTTACATTTAGCAAATATGCCTTGTAGAATTCATAATTTTTTCATTCTTGTTTATAAAAGTTCTTTAGTACATTATTTATCTGTATGGACTGTGAATAGCTCCTGCTTATCAGCAAATAGCTTCTATTACAAATCACACCTATTATAAACTACAAAACCAATATAACCCATTATAATCAGTGATACTGTCTACACCGAATGCGGTGTGGCTCAACAAACCACCGGCTATAAACACAGGCTCCCTTTCTGTTTCTGTTGTATACCACACTGCTTAAACCCAAGCTCACAATCATCTGCCTCTATTTTTGAGTGCAACACTCACATCTCAAAATTCAATAAATAAAACAAAACAAAAGAAAAACCATGGATAGGACCAAGTCCCCACCACACTT
>NW_015515193.1:5134-5469 GCF_001515645.1 Sinocyclocheilus grahami | reverse complement strand
TAATTGAGGGTGAGCAGAGGTGACTGAAAACCAGGCGATGTGGAGAGTGATAAATGACAGTGAGCTTTTTTGTTTCTCCAGTGAAATCTGATGAAACGATGCACAGAGTTATTTATGTCCCCTCTGGATGATGGAAACAAGTCCTGAGAGATCTCAAGCATTTGTCTCAGTACTTTAAGCATCTTGTTAAGAGGCATTTTATTGTGGCTCAGAAATACTGGTTTGATTTATGATTGCCCATGTCTCCTAGAAACTTTTCGCAGATATGAGTTTGGTTACATTACAACTTAATTTGGTCACATTAAAAAAGTGAAATACATAGATACTTATAAAGC
>NW_015515193.1:1727-3623 GCF_001515645.1 Sinocyclocheilus grahami | reverse complement strand
TCTATGGCATCGTGAAGCACCTTTATTTTTAAGAGTGTACTTTAAATTGTTGTAGGATGCTACTGTTATGACATGTGAAGATCAACCACAATTACAACAATTTCAAATAAAAGTCAAAACACTAATAATAAGGTGTAAGCTATTTTAGGATATAATTATACATGAAATATATGTTGGTCATGAAAATTACTTTTACATTTTATTTGATAAACCTGTTGAAAGCTGTACATACAGTACACAGTAAATCTGCAGTGCTTGTTTTTATCTTGCAACTCTAGTGAAAATTAATATTAACACATATTAGAATAATATCTCATTTCATGTGTTCAAGTACGCTGGACATTGGACCTGGCTCCATGGGGGAAAAAATGACTTTAGTATATTTACTTTTAGCTCTAAGCAAACTTGAACATTTGGATGGAGATCATTTGAAAACTTCATAAACCTTCTGCTGATGACCTGTTACAAGAAGCACTTTACTTAGAAAGAGAGTCGAACAACATGCAGCGTTGCACGAAATTAAAAGCCTCTTCACACTTACATAGTCTCAGTGCCGGATGCACACAGAGAGTTATTTTCAGCCACTGAGATTATTGTTTCATGTGGCTTTTTGTCTCCTCATATCACTGTATGCTGTATGCTCACTAGAAAAGGATATTGTCTGGTGCTCTGGTGGCTTTAGGGGCTGTAAAACGCTCACGATACTGCTCCTTCCTCCAGGGGGGGCACTCTCACAGAGAGATCACATCAGCGGAGGAGATGTACTCAGTGTGGTAGCCACAAGTAATGTTTAATTATTCAAATTACGCATTGCACTTAGCTGTCAAGGTTGGGTATGTCTCTGTGCAACTTTTACACAGCAAACTGGAACGTGGCTAGGAAAGAGACTTTGTGTTGCTGCCAAATAGCCTTTATAGACTTTATGCTGTTTAATATGTAAAATGAAACCTTTGCCCCTCTTTTGTAGCAATGAAGAGAATTCCTTTGGTTCCAGCGCATATTATAATTTCATTAATTACAAACTAAATATGTGGAGTGGGTTAGAACACTTATGTATTATAGCAAAAGCTATCGTTCATTACATTATACATTTATGATATTCATAATTAATGGGGTTGGTTATAATTAAAGCCAATGAACTCCCAAGACATCCCATTCTTGTAAATATAACATTTTAGCCATAATTACCTACTAATATCATAGGCAGATTGTTTTTATGGCATCACATAAAAGCTGTGTACTATAACCTTTAATGTGCAAACAGATGATTTTTTAATAAATTTGAGATACTTTTTCACTTTCGCCCTTCATAATCCTTTCAAAACCTGTTGTAGTTAAATTCCATGTGGTTTTCCCAGTCAGTCGAGCAGCAGGATGTTTCAGTGGTGAGTTCGACCGGCTGCAGCTCCTCACAGGAGGTGGAGAGCTTGCACCACAAGTCTGTAATAGATAGCCTACATCCACAGCATGAACACGGCACTGAATGAGAGAGATTCTCGCCTGAGGATGTTACGTATGCAGCGGAAAAGATACGTATATGTTGATGCCATGGAATTAAACCTACGGGCAAAAATCCAGAGCATTTTACAAGCTAGTAGAACAGACTGATGCTTTAGACCAGCACTCAGGGGAGCCGTAAGGGGGGGAAGGTTAGGACGATTCCAAGGGCCCAATGTTAGAGGGGGCCCCCCGAGGGGGGGGGGGCACGATTTCTAATGAGGGGGACCACCCCCCCGGAACGCGATTTTTTTTCCGCACTGCACCATCAGGAGAAAATACTGTTCTGTTTTTATCATAGAAACACTGCCTGTTAAATATTGCTGTCAGGATGTTTTTGTCTTGCGAATGTTTGTTGACTCATTAACCGGTCTCATGTGACTTATCCATAACCTTGAG
>NW_015515193.1:0-1430 GCF_001515645.1 Sinocyclocheilus grahami | reverse complement strand
CAAAATGTCCAGTGAAAAGTGTGTTCGGTTTTATCTGAAACAGATGAACATCAATCTGGTGATGTTTTATTACATTGGTTGTTGTTATGTTGTGTCACGCCAAAAGCTTAATGCTTTATCACGTTTGAAAATAATGTACCACCTTCACTAAATCCTACCCTACAGCTAATCAATAGTGTTAACAAAATCCAAGCACTTCACATTACAAGTGCAATGTTGTACCAGGTGCGCTTCCGAGCAAGTTTGCTATGTCAGAAAATCCCTACATATGGAGCTGGTTAAGTGATGCAAACATCAAAATGTATTAGTTCACAAATCATGCACTATGGTGTTTTGAGGTCATGCTATAGTATTGTGCAAGTAACCAATACTCTGATCATCATTTGTGTGAAAAAGGGAAAAAAATGGTTGCTGTTTCACCACCTGGTGTTCATTTTAGCTGGAAACTGCAGTGAATTGTATGTATACAGTAGGTACATTTTATAGCTTTGCAAAAATGTATACTTTTCCATGTTGCATATTGATTGTACTTAATCACTGGCACACCATCTGAGTGGCGGCTGTAGTTCATCACTGACCACTGCAGCCTGTCAAGTACACTCATAACCCCCAATGCACCCTTTCTAGAGTTTAGTTACTGCCCTGTTCTAACATTCTTTCCTGCATACATCTTTGAAGACCTTGATTAACTGCTTCAGGTGTGTTTGATCAGAGTCGTGATGTAAATGACCATGAGCTGGGTTAAGCACTGCTGCCACAAGTAATCTGTTCCTCTGACACCTAAATCTGTTTACATTACGAATGTGCTGAATATATATAAAACAGCATGTCTGGAAAGGCAAGATGTATTTGGATGAATGTAAGTATACGAGACAGTCTTGAGCAACATTTTCATTCCAATTAAAGTCTTTAAATTCATTTCTGAAATGTCTAATCAGTTGAGAAAAAAAGTATTTAACTAAAACAAAGGAATTTATAGAATTTATAAATTAATGTGTTAATGTGCTGATGTTTTGTTGCTTGTGGTGATCTGATTAATACATTAATTAAGTACATTTCTCTCCTATCATTCCACATGGACATCTTGTTGGGTGTTTCAGGTGAATTAGGTGAAATTATATTTAAAATATGAATTTTGCCCCAAATTGCCTGAAACTCCAGGAAATCGAGATAAAGAGAGATGCTACATTTGCTCTCACAGCACAGTCTATATTCTTCAACATGATTACAGTGAGGACTGCAGAGGTCATACGGTCGCCATGATTTTTCCAAGTAAGACATGTTCCTGGATCAACATCTTTTGTTGATCCTAGATCAACATTACTATCCAAAAATACAGACTTAATCCAATCCCTACCCCTAAACCTAACCCTACCCATAATGTGTTCCTAAAATCAGTGTGAAATGATAGCTCATTAACAAGGGTGTAG
>NW_015515192.1:4016-5469 GCF_001515645.1 Sinocyclocheilus grahami | reverse complement strand
AAGAAATCAGGCAGGGGGCCAACACTTTTTCACACCACTGTATATTGCGGTAGATATTATATACTAAATATTATGAAGAATGCCCAAGCTTCTCTTTTCAAATAGATTATGCAGCCAAATCCACAAAAAAAGACAAAAAAGCACCATCAAAGTGGTTCGTACATCTCCACCACTATATTCCAATCCTTCTGAAATCATACATTTGCAATTACATGAGGGTGAATAAATAACACTTTTTTTTTTTTTTTAGTTGAACTATCCCTTTAAGATAATAGTTGTTTATGTATACACCACCTATCAAATACTTGTTTTTACTGCCTTAGTCAATACCATTGTGAATGTTTACTGTACAATCAAACTTGACGCTTTGTCATTGTAAATAGACAAGATCCCACAGCCATAATTTATATTTTCCAAGGACTAGTTACTGAGTAAATGACTGGTAATGTTTAACAGGTTTTACAAGTTCCTTGCTGCTGTTTTCCTGGAGGCAATAAGGATGATGCTGCATGTCTGTTTGTTCCGCAGACCGAGCTGGACGTATAGGAGGAACGTGAGGTCCGTGTGATCCGCCCTGTTGAGCGACACCCCTCTTCCCCATCTATTTCGCATTCACGTTGGCTGTTAGCAGCTGTAGCCCACCTGTCCTAATGCTTCTTTAAATGTCAGGAGAACGACTGTTTGTTTGTCTTGAGATTCTCCTCCAACTGTTTATTCAAGACGGGCTGCATTTGCATTGACCTTGCTGTCCATACATGCTTGCCCGCCTTCTTCCATTCTTTTCATCCCATCACTCGCTCTCTTTCTCTGAAGTATGTTTACATTTCGGCTCGCCCTCTGTGTAACCTATGGGATCTGTTGATCATTCCACCTGGTTAATGTTAAATTGCTCTTTGCGAGAAGATGTGTTTGTTCATAAACAGAAAGAAAAGGCCCTGTTCCCCCCTTGTTTACCGTAGTCATGGCAGCAATCAGTTATTAAACAAATAGCGAGCTTTGTTTGTATGAGCTGCCGGACCAGCATCAGCCCTACAAGGTCTGGAAGCAAACTCAAGAAAACACAAAAGAAAAGACAAAACCCGTCTGTTCAAACGTGGTGGGGTTTTGTTCTCAGAATGTCACCACAGTAGTGTCGAGATGTGTTTCTGGCCTGGAGAGGCCCATCGAGATTAGAGGAGCTGTTTGGTCTTGCAGTGAGATCTTCTTTTGGCAGAATGTCATTGCTGCTGTCATTTCCTCTTTGAGAGGGTGACGAGCAAATCTTTACCACGAGAGTCACTAGCCCTGATTGTGCCGACACGTGTGAATGATGCAAAGTTGCTCCTGGAGGCAGAAGACCCAAACCGAAGGTAACATATTGCTTGATATCTAGCTTAGATATGTAACAGACAGACTTTTGAGCAGGATTAGCATCCATCTCGGTCAATTTTCAGTCAAACTTGCATTACACTCT
>NW_015515192.1:0-1549 GCF_001515645.1 Sinocyclocheilus grahami | reverse complement strand
CAGGTGGGCTTTCAGAACTTACCGGAATGACAGCATCTTTTTAACGCTGATGGAGTCTGCTTTCCGGCCTGGTGCATGCCACACACAAACACACTCTCGCCATAAACGCGCTCAGTCAAATCCTGGGAAACAATAAATAATGGAGAAAGCTCTTTATTTTCTTTAATTTGCTCATGCTTTTACGTGGGCCGGGTGGGGTGTGTGCTCGCAATATCAGATGAACCAAACAAAACATCAACATGTGCAAATTCTGACCTTGTTGTATTATCCGTTGTTTGTTCCAAACACTTGTTGTGTTTAGCAAGCAAGCTAAATGGGAATTTCCATTATATTGAAGTTTTTTCCTTAAGTCTTTGTTTTCTTTTTATTTAAAACTGCGATAAACACTTTAAACAGACATCAATTTCTTGTGAACTCTTGCTGGTTATACATGCGTTTGTCTGTTATTTGTGTTTATATTGCATCCAAAAGCCTTTTTTGTACTAAACGCGATGACAGAAAATGACAAGCAAAGAACTGCACTTTGTTATCAAAGTGAGGAGAATGCAAAGATGGAATCATTATAAGACATTAAAACAATAGCTTAATTCATAAAGCCATTGACATTATTAATGCCCTTCCACCAGGATATATTTTTCCTCCATCTATTTGATATTAGTGATGGATAACTGGCATTTTCTTTCATCCTTTTTTTTTTTTTTTTTTCGTGATATTGCAGCTTTTGAATTATTCCATGGCGAAATTGAATGAGAAAGTAGATTTATGGGTTTCATTTGTTTGTCAATTCCGAAAAATTAATTGGGTGTTAATTTTAGCTGGCCCTCTTCAGACGTGGATGCAGGCGCACGTGCATTACTTTGCATTCGCTGCAGCTTCATGTCTTTATTGTGGGTCACTAGTTTTGCATACATTAAAATACCCCCTGGCGCATTTTCACGATTACTTTTAGAGTTGCCACGCATTCGCAAATTTACGCCCTTCTTTTATAATTATGAAAATTTTGTACGGCATGACAGTGCATGCATAATAGCCATTATCACCCTCTTTTATGGAACACAATGAAAAAAAGGAGAGAGAACAAATGAGACAGTAAAACCTAAAAGAGACAGAAAGAGAGAGAAGCTAGATAAACAAGCCACAGCTTGTTTGTGGGAGTACCAGGTACTTGGTCCATTTGTCTGTAATTGAAAGGGTGATTTTAAGTATGGAGTAGTTTAGTCACACAAATATATTATGTACATTGTATATTCAGATTTTTTTTTTTTTTTAGATAAAAATACAATTAGTGATGAAAGGGGTTAAAAAGAACAGGGTTCCCACAGTCATTAAAAAACCTGGAAATATCAAGATTTTTTTTTTAAATTGTGAATTGCAGGAATTTTTAAAATGTATTTCCATTTATTATATGCAAACAGTGCATTATGGGTAACTGCTACTGAATTTAGATTTATTTGTTAAAAGAAAAAAACGTACAGAACACCCACACAAAATCATTTTATAAATAATAAATAATTTTATATGATTATAAAATAATTTTAATTTGTGATTG
>NW_015515191.1:1032-5469 GCF_001515645.1 Sinocyclocheilus grahami | reverse complement strand
AAGGGGGTCTGAATACTTTCCGTACCCACTGTATGTACACAATTACAAGGAAAATATATGTTGTGATATATATATCTATATATTTGTATTTATAGTACATGGTACACATATTTTGCACCCACCATATTGCTATGACTTTAACAAGACTTCTTTAACAAGAAGAATATTCAGCTTTATGTACAGTAAACCCAAGAGTTCACTCAATTAATAGAGTGCATCGATAAAGCTATTATATGTAAAAAATATAGTGCAATTTTTTTCGTCATTGCTATATATTTCTTTATGTATTAATACGTAGGCATATATGGTCCATGCATATATTGCAGTTAAAAAAATTCAAAAAAAGTAAAAACCAATTGGTTCAATGGATTCAGAGTTTTAAAAAGCATTGTTTCTCATCCTGTAATATAGCATTTCCTAATCTCTAATATACCATTTATACAGTAGGTTACTTGCTACAGCCTGAAATTGTACTATGAATGCTAATGATGGCATAAATGTCATTCAAAACAACCCAGCATTCCACAATTTCTTAGATGCGCTGGCTGAGACGCATGTGGCTACTCACTAAATCTTTTTGTGCATTGCCAAGCTTTGTCTCCTTTCAACCACACAGCAGTTGTTTTCCGTTTTTTTCGGGCCCTCCATCACAGCATGTAAAATCTGTCCTGATTACTCTGTCCACAGGCTGAGTGAACGTCCCAAGGAATGGTCCCCAAGTGAATGAGGTTGTGCGATAGAGAAGGGTTTTAACTCTGCTGCTGAGTGCACTCTGACAAGATTGCTGTCAAAACCTGGGGATGGACAAGAGTTATCGAGTGTCATGTGACCGTAATGGGAAGGCAGGGTGTGGAATATAGGGGTGAAGAGGCGTGTTGGTACATACCGAACTGGGGAAAAAAACAACAATGACTGAAGTAACGATGTGATATCCTCTTTTAGTGCTTTGTTGCTATGCGTTACAATGTCTTTTTCAAATTACAGGATCCAAATGTTCCTGTGAGACCTACTTCAGTTTTGCATTTCTAATATAATGCATTGTAATACAGAACCCTTAACCACAAAGTGAAAAATAAGTGCTTCTTAAGTTTCTATTTCCTCCCAAAAAATGATTTTTTTTTCTGTATAAAAAATTTCAGTTTGTTCAGTTTGTTTTTTTATCTGTATTTTTTTTCAATTGTAATATTCAATTATAAATCAACTGATGAAGTAACACGGACATTCTGTAAGCATACGTTTTCTTGCTTAATGTTAGTAGCATCAGGAGGCTGAGGTTGGTACTGCATGATATAGTTGTCTAGACAGAAAAGAAAAAAACGGTTTGACAAAAACAATTACGTGCAAAAAAAGTGCAGAGAAAAAATGGAGGATGTATTTTTATTTTTATTATTGTTATTATTTACTTTTTTCACCTTTGAATTCTTTTGCAGTCTAGGGTTTCCATTAGGTGTGAAATAGTATTTAGTTTTTCTCTCATTTTCTTTGCCGACAGCAGCACTTTGGCATGGAATGAAGTTTGTATGTGGCATGGATTGAAGCCTGATGATCCATGTACATATTCAAAATGATCACTGGGGTATCATTTCATTATTTCATATTTCATCTGAAATATTACAAAATGATATTATTCATCTTTTAATAAATGAACAGCAAACATCTTTGAGATACAATGCTGCAGGCATATTTCACAAATTAATGATCCAAAGAGCATCTTGTGCTTCAATGGAGACGGGGAAATTTGACCTTGTGTGCAAATGAGTTTACATGCTCAATATGACAAATGTGTTAAATATTTCTTATTCATTTTATGTCATAAAATATGTTTATATGAAATGTGCCAAAATCCCAAACATTTCTGTTTATTTCCAAGTTTAATTAAAAAATTGTGATGCACGTTGGTAAGCTGTTTCCATCCTCTCCGATTCTCTGCATGTAGAGTCAGATGTGATTATTCCGCAGGAATTGAGTGCTCTCTTGTGGTATTAACAGAAACGGACCCTGCTCAGCATGCAACAATGTTTGTGGCAGCCTTTTGTCATGTCGTCATAATGAAAGGACCCATGTTTTGTAAAGAAATCAGGGGGAGACATTAGATGAATATATTTACATCGTATACCACAGGCAGCATTCAAAAAGCTAAAAGAGTCGAGAACAAAAGCATGGAGACCAGTACAAAAAACAATCTCTCTAGGTGCCAATCAAGTGTTTTCTCTCACCGTGTCCAATTCTAGAGCTGCCCGTTCTCTCCCCTGTATCAGGGGAACTGGCTTTTCTTCTCTTTCTTCTCTGCGCTGACACAGCACCTCTCACAATTTGAGAAATAATCAAATGTGTTTGTGCTCTCGGTTCTGCTCTGCACGGAGCCGTCTCATCCCGGTCCGAGTATTCTCTCTCTCAGTGATACCCACTCTTATCTGTCCTTTTCTCATTACCGACTTCTGTTTTTCCACACTGCCTTTTCAGTAATCTCAGCCTATCTGCGTATCATGTGTCGTCGCTATCACACAATCTCCTTTCCGCAGTCGTGGCCTGACTTGCTCAATTTCACCCACGTACTCTCTCTCTCTCTCTCTCTCTCTCTCTCGCACACGCTAATCTTATTTTCATCTCCAATCATTAACACGCTCTACAGTCTTTCTCCCCTCTGCACACGCTCATTTATCTCTCTCCATTTATTGTTTTTCTCCATCCAGTGCAACCTTTTCTTTCCATAATGGTGAAGTAAGTTTAGCAGGTAAATCAGCCGTCACTGTTGAGTAGGCCTGACGATTGCCCATGAGTGCTTTCTGTGAAATGATTCCCGCCCCTGACATGGAGGACTGCTGTTCTGCTCTTGAGGTGGGACAAACTGTGCAGCACCATAAACAGATCATTAAATACTTAAACAATTTAAATATTTTATTTGAAGGAGTAGAACCCACCTGCTGGGGCGACTGTGATCAGCCTGAGCAGTTGTAAAACGCACAGATGAAGTACAATAGCAAGGAACTGTAAAACTGGTACCTAATGGCCGTGACACATTAAGCCGACCTTCGGACCAAAGTCGGCCATTGTTGAGTGCTTATCAGCCCTGTTTTTGTTGTGTGTTTCACTCCGTCTGCGACTATTTCATATATATTTCATATATAATATGAAATATATATTTCATATATAATATCATCTAATAATACAAATGTACAATTGTAAAAAAACAAAAAAAAACAACTTTAAAGCGGTTTAAGCTGATATATCTTACTAAGACGTGATTTTATACATTTTATTGTGTGCATAAATGGACCAAGGTGAGTATATTTAGTGCAGGTTTACATGACAACGATTGTCCTACAAACAGAAAAGTTTTTCCTTTGTGTTTTTGAAAAGTTTCACATGCAGATGACAATGTTGTAAAAAACAATCCCTATTCACACAGATCTGCGAAAAAGACTAAACACTGTATTACGCATACCAGACCAGTAGTTGGCGATGGAACTTTGTAAAGAAACGCTATGTGCCTGAGCACATAGGCATTACTAAACACATAATATGCATGCACATGACGTCATCATTTTCACAAATTAGCATTTTCATAGTTTACACTAGATACGATAATGCACTTTGAAACTTGATTTCAAAAGTTTGTTTTCAGGCCACCAAATCGGCATTGTCATGTAAATAAAAGGCCAATATACATACATACATACATACATACATACATACATACATACATACATACATACATACATACATACATATGCATATCCATATGCATACAGACTTCGAAGGTGTGGCTTTTGAAGTTCACGTCTTTCAAAGCTGTGCTTTGAATTGAACACAACTTCTACATTTTCAAACTTTTCCTAATCAAACACACCTGAACCAACTCTTCAGCTCGTTAGTAGAGACTCCAAAACCTGAAATCGATGAATCAGATCAGAGAGATATAAGAAATGTGCACTGCTGTTGAAAAAAACATCATTATGCTGGTTAGGTATGTTTTGAAGCTGGGATGCTGGTTTAAGCTGGTCCTTTGCTGGTTTATGCTGGTTTAAACTGGTCCTTAGATGGTCATGTGCTGGTCTTAAGCTGGTCGGACCAGTTTAGGACCAGCACATGACCAGCTAAGGAGCAGCATAAACCAGCTAAGAACAAGCTTAATCCAGCTCAAACCAGCATCCCAGCTTCCAAACATACCTAACCAGCATATGCTGTTTTTTTCAACAGGGTGTTGATGTGCCTGCAGGAACAGGGTTGGGAAATACTGACTTAGCGAACCAATGCACAAAAAAAAACAAAAGTGATGAAAGCAAGCAAACTAAGATGTCAACAGGACTCATACTTTCCAACTTTCCGACTACGGCAGGTTTTTCACAACAACTTTCCTTTTTTGAATGACGAATACAGGCTACTGCCACGTGCTGGTGTGGAGAGTTATTTCCTTTAATGCAGACACAGAGCATA
>NW_015515191.1:0-519 GCF_001515645.1 Sinocyclocheilus grahami | reverse complement strand
CAACCGCTGGGTCAAAACAACCCAATCACTGGGTTTGTCCATATTCTACCCAGCGCTCGTTTGTATTTAACCCAGCATTTTTTAGAGTGTAAGTAATACGGTACATTAGTTTTGATGCCAAACACATGGCCTTTCAATGTATAATCCACTGGATAGTGGGCACAAACACAGGAGGGTGAGTCTTGACACATGTGCACTGAAAAATCTTTGTCAAGTGTCTGCGGTATTTCTCTCCAGAGATTCATCTATAAAAATGTTGTTGTACTTTTATGCTTGACGGTATGGATGGTGAGTACCCACTGTTACTAAAACTGGGCTGGATGCATACAGTATATGTGTACTGTCTGAGCATGAAATTTACATCATGTGCACTATGCACATACCCTAGCTTACATATAAAAAATCTGAAGTACTGTATGTTTAGGCCTTTTTCAGTAGCTACGTTTCCATCCAAAGATTCGAATTAAACGTATACGCAAAACTGGAATATCGCATAAAACATATGCGAATAAAGCACCG
>NW_015515190.1:5110-5471 GCF_001515645.1 Sinocyclocheilus grahami | reverse complement strand
GGAAACAACCCGGATATTCTCAGCAGGTAAAAAGTGATGGGTGATTAACAAATTTGGTCCACAGAAGTGGTTGCCTTCAAAACAATTTTAGTTAAAGTATAAGACCCGTTTGTCATACTAATGTCCTACCCAAACAAGACTGTTTCACTGATGGATTGATACAAACCTGTTAACCACCGACTCCCAGAAGTTGCAGAGCAACCAGTCACTGACATACAGTAAGAACTGGTGGATTTCAGCATCTTTAGATAGCTTAATGTACCGCTGGTAAGTGAGCTGAAGTTGAAGTAGTTTCATATGGAATCTGTTCCTACCTGTAAAGAATCCACCGAAGACCCTAAAGGGATATGATATAAAAAAA
>NW_015515190.1:2707-3267 GCF_001515645.1 Sinocyclocheilus grahami | reverse complement strand
CTTTACTTGGGTTTTGCATTTTCACCTTGTTTCTCATTTCATCAGTTCTGGTTCCCTTGAGTCTGGACCCAAACACGGCCCACAGGAACCTTCGGTTAACAGAACAGAACCAGGCTGTGGCTTGCAGTATTGAGCCCCAATCATATCCAGAACATCCGGACCGCTTTGAGTCGTGGGCCCAGGTGCTGAGCAAGGAAGGTCTGACAGGTCGCTGCTACTGGGAGGTGGTCTGGAGCGGACAGTACGGCGTCGACCTCGCAGTGTCATACAAAGACATCAACAGAACTGGGCAAGGAGACGACAGTGGGTTTGGGTACAACAGGCACTCCTGGAGTCTGGACTGTTCCATGTTCAGATACGCACTAGTGCACAACAACGAGGAGACGGAGATCAGTGTACACCTGTCCCACCGGATCGGGGTGTATCTGGACCACCGGGCAGGACAGCTGTCCTTCTACAGTGTCTCAGATACCATGATCCTCCTTCACAAAGTCCAGACCAGGTTCACTCAACCTCTTTATCCAGGATTTGGGCTCTTTCAGGGCTCAACTGCAAAATTT
>NW_015515190.1:0-695 GCF_001515645.1 Sinocyclocheilus grahami | reverse complement strand
GAGAGAGGGACACGAGGCGAGCGGTGGAGGAGGGGTGGGGGTAAAGAGAGATAAATACAGAGAAAAGAGCATCACTCTCCGGATCGACAGCAAGCCCTGAAGCCACACTGCAGATTCTGACACCCGCTGGCCTTGTCAGCATGAGGACCTGCAGGACCACAGAGAAATTCAAGTTAAAAAAGCTCAAAATGAACAGACAAAGCTTTCAATTCATGTGCTGGAAGGAACAGTTTGTGTGCATGGGTCCACAGAGGAGATTTACTAAACTGGGAGAAATGAACCGTACATCTAGAGCTGTATTCAAGAGGAGCGGTGGGTCGCAACCCATAAATGGGCCGTGGACAGCAAGAATAAATAGAAAACATGCTAAATCTAGATAATAAAATGCAACTAACCAATAAAATGCAAGTAGTCTATGAGCTAGATAAAGACAGCGTTCATAACAACCCACCCTTTACTTACCAAGATGCCGTCATATTTTGGACTTCATATGTGGAATTGTGTGCATTACAGTCATTTACATTTAGCAGACTTTTTCATACATCACATCATACATTTATTACATTCATGTAGCACAGGGATTCTCAAATGTTTGTCAGCCAAGCACATTTAAGCTAAAATATTTAGAGATTTTAAGAATGTGCGTGTGTTTTATTCACATACATATATATATATATATATATATATATATATAT
>NW_015515189.1:4962-5472 GCF_001515645.1 Sinocyclocheilus grahami | reverse complement strand
CACACACACACACACACACACACGGCTAACGCTAATATAGCAGCTACTGGAGCCAACATAACTGCCTAGCCAGCACACAGCCTTTAAATAGAGCTGAATGAGAGTCAGTAATGTAATCGAATGTGTTGGAGGATCTTCTGCTTTCTTAAACTGCCCGAAAGAAACTGATCCGGCACCCCCATTTTACTTCAGTTTCCTTCTGTTCTACAGGTGCTAAATTTAACACCTTAAAGGTTAGCGTATATTATGAATGATAAATGGGAAGTCGAATGTAAAAGAGTGATACAAAAAAACTAACTATCACAAAAAAGCCAAGGGAGATGAGGAGCCATTAGAATGAAAAAGTTGAAAAAATGGCAAGTGAGCTGGATGACTCTTTAGTGTAAGTAGGCCTACCAATAAAGTTGTTCATCATGGTTAAATTGTAGGCTACTTGCTTTAAAAGAATTTTGTGTTTATGTCAGTAGTAGGGGAGCGCGGGGCACAAAGTAACGCGGGGTAAGTTGTAAC
>NW_015515189.1:0-993 GCF_001515645.1 Sinocyclocheilus grahami | reverse complement strand
CACCAATATGCTATCTCAAAATACTGGAACCATTATCAGTATTTTCTTACAGTGATTTTTTTTTTACTGTGAATTTAACTGAATATTTTTTACACTATTCAAAGTGTGCAATCAAAAGTTCTCATTATTTAGTCATGTACTGTGCTTAGTGCATGTCAACAACTCATTTGTGTCCATTTTATTTCTCCAAAGGGATTTTAGAAGAGACATCAGTGACAAGAAGTTGAAACTTGAAGGTGAAGTATAAATTTTGCAATTCATCCTTAGATTAATCCTAACTGAGAACTCCAGTATGGCTCTCAAAACACATTCAGTTGGACGCCATTGGTGACATCTTATTTTCTCATTTGTTATGATCAGTAGTGGTTTGAATGTGTACAATAATAAATGGCATTTGTGAAACAGATGAAAATTTCCATCGTAGCTCTCAAGACTGCTGTATGGACCACTGTTAAGGTACTGTTATGTCCAAAATGAAACCAGCGTTTTGGACAGTTTACGATCTGATTTTGCGTTCCCCAAAATAAAGAACATCATAAGGTTTGGATCGACATGAGGGTGAATAAATGATGACAGAATGTTCATTTTTTGATAAATTATGTCTCCTGGGCTATGAAACAGCAATACAACGTTCCTTTGGATCTAATCAGACAGTAATGAGCTTGTGAGTGAAGCCGGCCAGAACCAGAGAGCGGTAGAATGGTGTAGAGATGATCATACAAACATGCACTCAAACTTTATTATCTATTTTTTCATTTACGTGTCTCGCTCTCAGTCTCTGCAGTAGCTAGAGGGTTGAACTATTAATTCATATATGAGTATTTGAGGGGCAAACGGAAATAAACATGGATTGTGATGTGCGTGTCGAAAAGCCAGATAATAAAGTCGATCCCACGGGAATGTGGACATATTCTGGAGTTTATTAAATGAAAACAGACGGGGATTGGAAGAGCTTTTGCAGCAGAGAAATAGGAAGAAGTGAGTGTGCATTGC
>NW_015515188.1:5063-5473 GCF_001515645.1 Sinocyclocheilus grahami | reverse complement strand
AAAATAGACTGAAAATATGTGAGAGAGGACAACAGATCTGCCATAGAAAGGGGTTCATCTGCTCTCTATACAGGCGAGGAAATGAATGCCAGGAGAGGGAGAGAATGGGATTGGAGAGATGTAATATAGAGGGCTAATGAGGCTGTCTGGGTCTCCAGAGAGAGCTGGACAGAGCAGAGGCTGCATGTGACAGCTTAAGACCTGTAATTACAGGCCGAGAGAGGGAGAGGGGCGCTGGATTAAGACCTCATAAACAGCATCAGGAGGCCAGCCCAGTCTGGAAATGTGTGTGTGTGTGTGTGTTAGAGAAAGGATTAGATTGACTATATGATGCTGCTATGTAGACAAGGATATTCTCACTGCCATCCAAGGTCAGAGAGGATTTTTTCAAATGTGTTTTAATGTAAACC
>NW_015515188.1:0-5029 GCF_001515645.1 Sinocyclocheilus grahami | reverse complement strand
TCCAAGGTCAGAGAGGATTTTTTCAAATGTGTTTTAATGTAAACCATGAATACAAGGTTGTGTATTACAGTGATATTATCATGGTTAAGGCAACAATATGAAAAAAGACCAGTGCTCAATTGTTGCATTTATTCCATAACTAAGTTTTTTATTTGTGTATTTTCTGAAGGATATACTACTAGAATGATGGATAGGTTGAAGGAAGGATGGATAGATAAATAGATAGGTAGAATGATATGTAGATGGATGGATGGATGGATGGACAGACAGACGATGATTGGATGGATAGGTAGTATGATGGATAGTTATATCGATGGATGGATGGATAGGCAGAATGATGATGGATAGATGGATGGATAGATGGATGTATGGATAGGTTGATGGAAGGACAGATAGATAAATAGATGGATAGGTAGAATGATGCATAGATAGATAAGTGACTGGATGGATGGATGGATGGATGGGTAAAATGATGAATGGATGGATGAAGAAATGATGGATGGATGGATGGATAGACAGAAGGATGGAAGTATAGATAAAATGATGGATGGACGGATGGACAGACAGACGATGGTTGGATGGGTAGGTAGAATGATGGGTAGTTATATGAATGGATGGATAGATAGATGGAAGGATAGGTAAAATGATGAACGGATGGATAGGCAGGTAGAATAATGGATGAATGGATGAATAGGTAAAATGAGGGGGGTTTGATGGATGTATAGGTAGAATGACAGATGCAGGACAAACTAGCCTGCAGACTGCCAATCACAGCCTCACAGGAAGACTAGAAGAGGGGGTGTTTTAATACACATGGCCAATCCTGTTTGAGAAAACACTAGATTAGGGGAGATTATGCCTGGAGTAGGCAGAATAAATGCGTTCATAATAACTGCTCACCTGCTTTCCCTCCCAAACACTGTGCCGTTAAAGATCTGTGTCTCCCACAAGCAGATCATGTGAAACCAATCACCCTCTGTTTTCTTTAAGAAATACTTCCTCGTCTCGTTTTTATCTTCCTCTCATTCTGTCATAACCGTCAGACTTCAACAAAGGTTCATAAAACAAATCCTGGTTTTGTAATGAAAAGCTCATTGAGGAGAGTCAGGCTGAGCAGTTTATTGTCAGGCTGCCCGTGGCACTTGCGTTGGATGAAGTTGTAATTGCGTTGACCCCTTCTATGCGTGCTGTTTTATCAGGCCCAGCGAGATAAGTCAGCAACGCTAGACTTCATTAAACATCTCATCTATATTAAACAGTCTGGTAGTTTCCCTCCCGAATACAGCGTTTGTTGTCCCCACCGCAGCGCCACAGACGTCCTGAGCAGATTGAGTAAGATATGTTTTGTGTGATCAGCATCCCGCTGTCCAGGATGAATCTGGATTCTCAAAATTGCTTTTGGTTGCTATTGATCAGAAGACATCAGTCTCATTCCTCCATATGTCTCCTCTGGTATGTATGGGAAAACTGCACGGAGAGGATCCGAGAACACCCAGCTTACCTGATCGTTGATTAATATCTCATACCCCAGCCTTAGCTAATCAGAGCTTGGCGTTCATCTCACCCCGAATCCTTGGTTTACCAGCAAATCTCTCTCTACTCGACTCTAGTTGACTCCTAGGCACTTGTATTTTCTCATAGTCAGAACTGTCTATGTTTTTGATTGGGAATAATCAAACTACGTAGTAGTTACTACTAACATTTAAGTTAGAGATGTGCACAAACCTCTACCTTACAAGCATTTAACCTTGATGTATAATGTGTCCTGTACCATTTGTGTTATCAACATTAAATTGTGTACCTACATTTCTAAGCTATCGGACTTGTAATATTTTCCCGGTGGACTATAAATCAAGTGAAAAATCTAACAGACCTATAGTGAAAGAGAGACCAGTATGAAAACATTTAGAAACTATCAAGAAAACCCTATGGATGGAAAGACAGTAGGATGGATGGATGGAATGATGATGGATAGATGGATAAGTGGATGTATGTATATATGGCTGGATGGATGGATAGGTAGAACAATTGAATGATGGATATGTAGAATGATGATGGATGGATAGGTAGAATGATGATGGATAGATGAATAAGTAGATGGATGAATAAGTAGAATGATTATGGATAAGTAGATGGAAGGAAAGACAGTAGGATTGATAGATGGATGGATGAATGGGAGGATGGAAGGATGAATGGATAGATAGATGGATAGGTAGGTAGAATGATGATGGATAAGTAGATTGATAGAAAGATGGATGGATGAATGGATAGGCAGGACGATGGATGGATATGTAAAAGGGTGAAGGATAAGTAGATGGCTGGATGAATGGATAGATGGATAGATGGGTGGGAGGGTGGGTGGGTGGATGAATAGGTGGAAGGAAGGAAGGAAGGAAGGAATGGATAGATCAAAGAGGGACTGAGTCATACCTAGAAATCAGAAGACCATTTGGAGAATTGGTGGGCTCTTTTGACTTGGGTCAGTAAGAAAATGATTGGCAACTATCAAGAACACCCTAACAACCACTTTACCTCACTCTGAAGCACCTAAAATACCTTGCTTGGTTGTAATGACCTAGCAACACCCTGGGTCACCAACAACAACTTATCGATGAATAGGTAGAATGATGAATAGATGGTTAGGTAGAACAATAGATAGATAAATGGTTGGTTGGATGGATGATAAGTAGAATGATGGATGACTTGGGCAAGTAAGAAAATGCTTGACAACTATTGAGAACACCCTAGCAACCACTTTACCACATGCTGAAGCACATAAATACCTTGCTACATTGTAAGCATTCCCAAAGTTCCCTTGAGGCTTGTTGCCATGTTCAGAGAGCTGCGTTTAAAAACAGACCTTGGACCTTGGTCTTCCTAGTCGCCAGACCCCAGGTGGTAAGGATGGGAGAGAAATATTACAGACCCTCATCTCAACACAGCCTCCTTCAGGAGACGTTCCTTTGGGAGAAAGTGCAACCCTCTCACGATCAGTGTGGGCCCCCATGGGGGAAATGTATAATGCTAAAGACATGAGAGCTCACAGAGGACTTAACATCAGACCACACTCACCAACAGCCTAATCAAAAGAGCACAGTAACTCCTCTATTACCACTAGCGCCTGAGGATGAGACACTGAAGATGTACTCTACAAGCTGTGCAACAACAACTGTCTTCGTTGTTCAAAACTAGTGGGGTTAGAAATTAATTTATTCTACTTGTTCTGTGGTTTTTGTTACATCTGACAAAACGTAGAGACATTTGTGCTTAAAGCAAGAAAAGCTATTTCATAAAGGGGCAAGAAAAGTAGCAGCTGAAAGATTAAAAATAAGCCAGAATAAAGAAGTGTATTTTTTTTTCTTCCCAGGAGGCTCCAGATAGCCCAACTGAGCCTCTGAACTCTCCACGAGATGAACATGAGCGACGGATCTCTCAGTCGCTGTATCCCGGAGAGAGCCTGGATGACAACCACGCCCCACGACCCACCATGATGGGTAGAATGATGGGTAAGCTGATTATAAACACTCAAATGGCCCTGTCACTTCACATAAAAATAACTCAACTCAAACCAGCTAACTCCAATCTTTATTTTTGTTCTGGAGTTTGTAAATGGCTTTTATCAGTCTGCTGGTAGTTTCCAGGTTGCTCCAAGAAGATCTAATTGATTTGCCAAAGATAGTGATGTTTATAACATTTCATTTTTTTTCTTCACATGTTTAAGGGATAGTTGGTCTTTTTACAGGTAGTTCCACACTTGTATGACTTTTTTTATTTTGTTGAACACAAAATACAATATTTTGAAAAAAATGCAGGGAACCAAAACAGTTGTTGGTCTCCATTGACTTCCATAGTATGCAAATAAATGTCATACAGGTTTGCAATAACTTGAGGGTGAGTAGATGATGACATTTACATTTTTGATTGAATTATCCCTTTAAAGAGTTCAGTTTGAGACACTTTTAGGCTGTGTGTCCACCAAAGTGTTTTTATCCAGCTGAAAATGGCACTTGAGAGTGCTTTGGAGGCGCAGCGTTTAGCTAGAACCAACAAAATGTTTCTCCAAGCATTATTATTCATATTAATAAATAATAATAATAAAACACACACACAAAGTGAAATAGACACTCACTGCCTTATTTAAATATGCCATGTTCCCATTGAAAACAATTTTAAAAATCATGCTGGCCTTTAAGAATAAATACTTTGTTGAACAAGTGAACTAGATTTCCTTGAGCTCACCTGTTTGCTCAAAGGGCTATATCTGGTTTATGAAGTATGTTATTAAAAGGAAAAGGGTTGATTCACATGTGCTTTGAAGGTTTCTTCCTAAGTGGATGGTTCTTGGTCAAAATTATTGCATTTTAATAGTCATTTTTATGTTCTGCAAGACTATGTATGCACATGCGCTGTCAGTATATGTCCTGACCTTCTGTTTCCACCTGACATATACGGTTTAAATGCACAGATGAATGAGCAGCTGGACGCACGCAGGCTCAGCCCAGCCAGTCCCAGCATGCTCCTGTGGTTTTGTAAATGGGGGTTAATGTCATTTTCAAGCCCTATGTCTCATCCAGCATGACTCTTTCAAGTCAGTCCTGATTTCTCTCAAACTCTGCTCCAGTTCTAGTCCTGCCAGACAATTGGAATCGGCAGACCAATCCTTTCACTGTCATGCTTGTCATTTCACAATCGACTACTCAGTCTTGAACAATAAGCTCTTTAGTACCTGACGCATCCCCCTTTAATCATCCCCCTGCTTTTCTTTCACCCCTCAATTTCTTCTTCATCCTCCTGTTCTGACCTTGTCTACTGCGTGTGTTCTCATCGCAGTGTTACGATGAGTTAGTCAATGACGTCTCATTTGATTGTTGTTGTTGTTGTTGTTGCTGCTGCTGCTGCTGACAGTGCTTATATAATAGGTATTGTTATTTTCTTATCAATAACAATGGTACTTATTAGCTTTAATATTTTAGATAATATGTATTTATTGTGAAAGTTTTTTGTTTGTATAATAATAATAATAATAATA
>NW_015515187.1:3771-5475 GCF_001515645.1 Sinocyclocheilus grahami | reverse complement strand
CTACAATATTTAGTGGTAGCTTATCAGTGGTGAATTAAATAAATAATATATATATATATATATATATAAATCTAATATAATACATAATTGTTATACAATGTACATATATACATGTATTGTAAGTATGTGAATAAAATAACATTTATTACATTTATGTAAATTGTAAATAGAAACAAGAAAATTATGTAATTTATAAAACCTGCTTAGATGTCCATGCATTATATAAGAGACCTGAGCACTCAAAAAAGACAGTAAACATAAAAGTACATTAGCATAAAAACAAAACCGTATTGTGTTATGTTTTGTGCAGTAGTGCTTGTATCTATGATTGCGGTCTCTTGTGATTGCCCAGAATTAGGTCACTCACAGATGGATATATCAGCACCTGGAGTCTTCGAACAAAGCAAGTCTGCCTTTTGAAATGCATCATGGGAGAAAATGTCTGAATCACACTGAATTCCCCATGTAACACACTCACAGCTAAGATTTAGAAAGACAGAGCAGAACTAATTCCTTTGTTATGCAGCATATGCTGATTATAACACACACAAACCCATTAATGCACAGACATGACTAGATTCTCACCATCAGTGAAAGTAGTTATTCTCTTTCCTCTGCCAAATCTGCTTACTTTATTGACAAAGACTATTTTGATATAGATGTAGCAGACATATACAAATTGAACACTCATGGTGGATCTTGTATTTTCTTCATGCTCCTTCCTGTAGCATAAGTATGGCCCAGTCACTAAATCTCTTTCAGAACTGATTCAGGACCAGTGATGTAATCACTAATATTTATAACAGCGGTGAATCATTATGCAGGTGTTTACGCATCAGATGAAGTCAGTCCCAAAACATAAGTGCTACAACAATACCTAGACATAGAGTATATAGACGCCTCTCAAGATTGTCCTTAGATAAAGAGGCAAATGTCTTTTATTAATTAACTATAGCAGCCAGGAAAATACAGTTCATTTTGACATTCTGATTCCATTTTCAAAATGACCTTGACTGGCTCAATTCCATCCTGTAATGAATTTTGCATTAGCTATATGGCTAATAAAACTCTCAAAGGAACAGATTATTAAACAGACTGGTCAGGTTTAACTAACTCTAATGAACTTTTTTAGACTATGCAAGGATGGATTCAATTGATCAAAAGTGACAGCAAATTGTATTAAATAAATGCTACTCTTTTCTATACCTCAACAAATCCTGAAAAAAATGCCTAAAGGTTTGAGCGAATCGGCATATTAGAGTGATTTCGGAAGGATCACAGGAATAAATTACATTTCAAATGTATTAACATATAATAAAGTTATTATAAATTGGAATAATATTTCACAGTACAACTGTTTTTGTTGTATTTTTGATCAAATAAATGCAGCCTTGATGAACAAAAGAAACTTATTACAAAAACATTGAAAATAGATTTCCGACTCCAACCTGAATTTGAATGGTAGTTAACATTCAAAAGATTTGAGTTGGAACACATTCCATAATTGACAGTAGTTAGAATTCTAGTAAATAATATTTCAGGCCGTATTTGTTAATTATTAGAATGTTTTCAGATTAGTGCACAGAGGCTGTTGTTTAGTTCTCAACTCCATTATGTTATGATTATAAATTGACAGACACATCCTATAGTGAGGAAACAAGAGGAACAAAAGAAGTTTCTTTGCTTCCTCTGTTACATAGGAAG
>NW_015515187.1:0-539 GCF_001515645.1 Sinocyclocheilus grahami | reverse complement strand
AGGATCCACTGGTGAGCAAGTGATGTAATGCTAAATGTCTCCAAAACTGATCAGATGAAGAAGCAAACTCATCTACATCTTGGACATTTTCAATGCCTTTTTATTTTTGGGTGAACTACTCTTTTAATGTCACATTTTACTTTTCAGTATTACTTTTCATAAATAGTGGTTTCATTCTCTATTATTGTTTTCCACCAAGTTTTCATAGTTTGGTCAATGTACGATGAGAATTCCAACTGTAAAGCAAAGATCGCTTACAGTAGTAAATATGGCATGTGTGGCTCGAGCAGCATGCGCAGTTTACTTTGAGCAGTTTCTGGATCCTCATAAATAATGCTGACATGCGTTATGAGAGGTGTGTGTTGTGTGTCTGACATCACATGGTCTGCAGTGAGAGTGCATTTTGGTCATCATGTGTAATAATGTCTATACAGGCCCAGGATTTGTGCTCATGCCATTAGATCAAGTGAAAACTTGATCACGTACTCACACTCTAATGCACACACAAAACACACACACACACACACACACACACACAC
>NW_015515186.1:4021-5476 GCF_001515645.1 Sinocyclocheilus grahami | reverse complement strand
AAACTTCAAACACTCTTTGTTCTATTGATAATAATGTGATTCTTTGTTCTTTGTTTTATTACCCTTTTTACTTGTTTACTTGTCTTTTTCAAAGCAGTGTTTAGGCAACATGCCATTGTTTGAATGTGTTTATTAATTTCATTTGCATTACCATTAAACTTTTTCTTATTCTTATTCTAACTTATTGTTTATAATAATTAAACCGTTAAATGCACTATATTGGCAAATGGCAACATTTAATTACATTTGGAATTCTGGGGTATAAAAAGTAAAAGTCTGAAAGCATGACATTTTTACAGTGTACGCACGAACACGTCTCAAAACACACAGATGTTCTCAAAAAAGGATTGCTTCTACAATGCTGGCTCTTAATTAGAAAAGAGATGCTTCTAGATAAATTACATAACTGATGCAATTACATTTCCGTCTTTATAAGAACTTTATAAGTCACTTGAAATGGAACACAAATGAAATGACATTAATAATGGCAGTGTTTTAAAATCATGTTTTAACAAGCTTGTAAGTTTAGAAGCAACTGTACAGCAAAAATAACGACAGACAGTGAAGTAAAGAAACAGACCCAAGCTGTGTGTTTGGTTGTACTCCAACAAACAAATGAAATAGACACTTGCTAATCCAGCACGTCACTGTAGTTAATGAAGTTGTGCAGCTGTAGTGCTGAGGATGCCAGTTTTTGGATCTGTAATTTGCATCCCTTCAGAGTTATTTCCCTCTAGCAGCATCTTTCATTGAGTGATGGATTTTTCATTGTTTCACACCATTTTATTTAACATCATACCGTATTACGCCAGTAGGATTTTTTGTTTTAACGGCAACAAAATATAAACCATTAACTTACAAAGTGTAATTTTATCAAAAAATTTAAAGTCAAACTTATCTCTTTCCTCTCTGATGTCCTTGAAAGATCATATCAGTCCTAAGCGAGCAAAAACTTCATCACAAAGGCTGGTTCTGTCAACTGAATCACCCGATTCATTGACTCACAAGAATGATTCATTAATGAATCAGACATCACTTGCATGAACGTGACATGTGTCAAAATTTTTTATTGAATAACTTAAATTTCATCCTGATTCTTACATAAAGCTAGTGTATGACTTAAAATATATTTTCATTGTGTTTTTTGTCAGTTTGTCAGCCCTAGTCTATCCTAATTTGTTTTCATTAGACTGAAAAGAGTGGCCCGGACGTCCTTCACAAATTCTCCTTTTGTGCTCTCTGGAAGACAAAGTAATATGCATTTAGAACAACATGAGGGTGAGTAAATGATGACCGAATTTGCATCTGTGGCTGAACTGTCTCTTTAAATTCTTGATTCGACTTCAGCGCCAACAGAAAAAAAATGTGTCACAGACTGTCACACCATATGATGATGAGCTCAAAATGCTACAGAAATGGACGTGTAAAAAAAAAAAAAAAAAAAAGCACGCCACG
>NW_015515186.1:0-814 GCF_001515645.1 Sinocyclocheilus grahami | reverse complement strand
AGTACTGATCCAATCCTAACACTAGCTCATTCTCCTAAACGTTCCATCTCAACATTAAAAACTAGCTATTGTAACCAAATTAAACAATCTGCCAGTCCCATAAATGAGCCTGAATAACTGACTTTTGTTCAATTACACAGCTAATTAATTAATCCCCATGCTATTGCTACATACAACTGTGCTTAAACACTTAAATCACACAGCTAAATGTGATCAGAACGAGTGAACTCGTCAGTTTGATTACTATGCTCCAAACTAGAAACTGCTTCCTGCAGACGCCCACAGCCATCAAACTTCAGCTGTAAACAACTATTCCAGTTCAGACGTCAACATCTTATGCTGCTTTGCTACCATTTCATCATTTGTACGTGGGAGAAAAAGCAACATCAACACTATACGTAGTGCTTGTCAACCGCCAGATCCCAAGCCGATGGAAACTGTGGCACTAATATAAAGTGCTGACGTTGATTGGGCCGCTAATACATGCAAAACACAAGTAAATGGGACCACCGCGAGCAGCTTAAGAATTTTTCCGGCTTGTTAATGTGTTGCATCCACATCACTGACCATCATGGGTGAGTCATTAGCAACAAATAGCCATCTCACCAGCAGGCCACGATACCTCAAGTCACAGTGAGACATTTACATCCTTTTTCGTTTTATAACAGGCTCCCAAAGCTGTGCTTTGCTGTCGATATGTGCAAACAAATCGATCCGATTCTAAAGAACTCTGCAGGGTGGACAAGTGAGATACAGATACTAGATATTCAAGCTGTTTGTTTTCCATTTCCATGCAAGCGAGCCTCAGTATATT
>NW_015515185.1:4857-5476 GCF_001515645.1 Sinocyclocheilus grahami | reverse complement strand
TGTGAACCAGACCTGCAGGAGGGCTTTCTTCTGGAAGTTCACAGAGATGGCCCAGGTGTCTTAAGCAACCCTACTATTTCTAGCAGTCTAATGTACTCAATTTCATTTCAAGAACCTGTCATGTGTTTTTGTTATGGCACAGGAGATGCTAGCAAGATGGCTGATGCTACCACAATGCTGTCCATCTGTGATCCAGTGCACATGGTGCTGATTAAAACCGACACGTCTGGGGACACAACACTCATTTCTTCTTATTTTCTTGACTGGCGGAGAGTTCTCGGTGCTCTCAACGGGAAAAGCAGTGTCTCAGCAGAACTGCTGGGAGTGGGTAAGCAAATGTCATATTATTGAAGGTGAACATTTTCCTTTCGTAACACGCAGTTTATCCAAAATACAAATTATATGAATATTTATTTATTTATCCTTTATAATATTCCTGTATGACTTGCTCTCTTCTGTTGAACGTTTTTAACTGTACTTTGAAAGTTTTGGACCCAAGTACCTTTCGTTTTATGAACAAAAACAATTGCAGCATTCTTCAAAGTACCTTCTTTTGGAGATTTAAACTATACCTGTAAGTAGTAAAGAACACATTAAAGGGCGTTAAGCCTTAAACATT
>NW_015515185.1:0-901 GCF_001515645.1 Sinocyclocheilus grahami | reverse complement strand
TAATTAACTAATTAATTTTCATTACTGATAGCAAAACTGGTTGTGAATATGTCTTTAATTACAAATACATTTCCTGGTTCTTTTGGAATCAGACATAAATGAAAAAATTCACAGTTAAGTGCGAAAGTCAGTCACAAACTCAGTCAGTGAGTCTGATTTAAACCACTAATGAATTTGAGGCAGTTTCATGAATCTTTTTGACTGATTCATCAAAGTACCATAAGAGTCATTTGTTCATTTGCACATCACACTGATTTCGTTGTTGTTAATAATGTTTAATATCTTGCTTTTAAGACCAGGCTACCTTTTTTACTTTCTGTACTAGATACCTCCACCGTCCAATAGACCCAGAAGCTCCCCCCATGGTTCCCCAACCAAAACCCACCCACCCTTACCGGACGCTCGGCTGCGTCTTCAACCACAAGAAGTTCCTGGCGAACTGTCAGCCGTCAGATGCTGTGGAGCTGTGTGTGTTTGACTTCACAGATGGCTCCCGCTGGAAGGCCATGAGCGAGGAGGCCGTGAGATCTGTATGTGCACCCGGCTCCACCTCCTCTCTCCCCCCAACTCCTCCTCTTTGCTCCCCTTCTGTAGTGCCTAATGAGGCCAGCAACCAACTTGAGCTGGAAATGCGCTACCTATTAGCAGAGCATAGAAAGGTAATATATACACACATGCACAAGCAACCTTCCACCTAAAAGCAACATATGTAAAGTGCATTTCTGAATGCAGTTAAAAGGAACATTTACCCCAAAAATGAACCATCCTTTACTCACGTGTCAGTCCAAAATGACAAAAAAGCACCAGAAAAGTATCATGAAAGTGGTCCATACAACTAGTGTGATATATTCCATGTCTTCTTAAAGGTCCCATATTGTCAAAACTGAAATTTCCTGGCTTT
>NW_015515184.1:4902-5477 GCF_001515645.1 Sinocyclocheilus grahami | reverse complement strand
TTGTTGCATTCTTTTGTTTTGTTGTTGCTTTTTGTTTTGTTGGAATTAAAGACTGTTAAGTATTATTCCTTACCTTTCCCATTTCTTGCTTTGTTGCTTTGATTTTTGTTTTGTTACTGTTTTTTTTAAGACTCATCACAGAAAAGGTCACAAAAACTGCATGTATAATAGTTACTAAAGAATAAGATGTTATTTGTAATTGTTTTAGATTGTATATCATAGTTTTTGTTTTTTTACCTAATAATCTAAAGGGTAGAAAATTGCCTCTGAAACACCTCTGCTATCATCAGATGGTAAATGGGGAGCAAACTGAACTGCTGCTAAATTTGGCATATTATATCCGGCACAAATTCGCTAATGAGAAAATAATTGGTGTGACACCTGGCACCTTCCCTCTTCCTGACTTCATACAGAAATCTACACTTGCTCGGGGTGGGGGCTGTTGTCATGGTACTTTATTCTGTCCTATTGAAACATTCAACTTAAAAATGTGGACTGAGCTAATTTACTTCATTTGTATGCATGTCTTGCATGTTTTGATATGCAAGTGTGCAGTTTGGAGTTTTTTTTTTTTT
>NW_015515184.1:2225-3565 GCF_001515645.1 Sinocyclocheilus grahami | reverse complement strand
TTCTCCACAGGAAGCAAAGAGCTTTGTGGGACCTCTGCCAAGTTCTTCGGGTGTGGTTGATACAGCCATCCTATAGCTTTTAATGTACAAACCACATTGAGCCTCACCAACAAACAAACCTATATGACTTGTTGAAAAATGTCCTTTGTGCATACACTGAAAGTCAGTGGACTCCAACATTTGACCTCCTGAGGGGTTTGAGTTGTTCTCCAGTTCTGCTCATCATCTTGGAGTAACAAAACCGAAGAAAATTATGGTCGATGATGACATTTCTATCTCGTTAATAGAAAAGAATTGTGCTAATGAGCTCCTCATTGTATCTTGTCATTTAGAGGTCACTTAAAACTGTTCTTTTGAGGTCATAAAACATCCCAGGGCACTTAACTTAAAGAGTAAGGGGTGTTACCCTGGTTTCGACCTTGGTCTTTGGGATAAATGTCCCCCGAAGGTCCATTAAGACCCTTCTTAATAATCTCCCCAATGTGAATTACTTCTCTGAGATCATCTTCTGTCCACCCCCATAGAGCATAATGGGGATGGACTGCTGCAGTGTTGTTCAGAGGTGGAGGTCAATGGAAGTTCTTCGACAAGTGCTAAACTGCTACCATTTTCTAAATGTTTTGTGGCTGTACCATAGTAATGTTATAAGATGATAAAACCATGGTAAATATTGATGTTTTTGGTGTCACGTGTAGCACTGGAAATTCATTTTCTCAAGAAAATATGGTGTAAGGGTAAGAATGCATTTTTTTGCATTGATAAACATGAGACAATATCTTTGACATGAAAATAATCAAGTTCTCGAGAAGATTTCTTTTTTATATATAGAACAGTTAGCGCTTTGCCGATTACATGTTTCCGTACAGTGTCCGTTTTGTGCGCACAATGTGGATAAGCTACAAGAGGCTAACATGTCAGAAGTGTGGCACTTTATAATGGCCAAAAATCATGCTAGAGTAGCAATGTGTAAAATGTATTTGGCTAAAATATCACAAGGCATCTCGTTACCAAAGAATTTTACCAACTGTGAACGCGACACCCTGAACAGTATACCAAGTTCAATTACCAGTTACCGAAATGAATTTAACGAAACTTTATTTTAGTTTCTTTGTTTCGGTAAAAAAAAAAAATAATAATGCGTAATATCAGTTTAGATTGTGACTGATTATGTAAATGTTCATAGAAATATTGATGCATTACTGTGAGGAAGAAGAATTATGCAATATTGATATCTGATTTTAACATACTTCGTCAAACATTAGTCGTCACTAAGTTAGCCTAAACGGTAGTTTCTGTGTTTTATATTTCAAAACTAAAAGCAACAAATATAATATATTTTT
>NW_015515184.1:0-1197 GCF_001515645.1 Sinocyclocheilus grahami | reverse complement strand
CTGTACTGAATGTAATGTGTATGTCAGGATTAATGATACAACAAAATGATGGCAAAAAAGTGATAGCTAATGAATCGAATAGCTGAATCAATCTTTTATCAAAGTGTGATACACTGTACAGAATGTGATTATACTGTGGCAAATGAATAAAATAGTCTGAAATTTAATGAAACAAAAAGCTATATCAATCTTCATTTAACAAAGTGTGATACACAGTTCAGAATGTGATTGTATGGCAGGATTAGTGATGCAATGAAACTGCAACAAACAAAACATTGTCTGAAAGTCAATTAAACGAAAAGCTTTATTAATTAAAAAAAGCTGTATCCGTTTAACAAATTCTGATAGACTGCACAGAATGTGATGTTTGTCAATTCATGATGTAACGCAATTATGTCAAATGAAAAAATCGTCCGAAAACTATAGTAACAAATGGCTATATCTATCTTAGTTTTTCAAAGTACGATACACTGTATAGAATGTGATGTGTATGTCAGGATTAGCGATGCAATGAAATTATGACAAATGAAAGAAAAAAAAAACCTGTCAGGAATCGAATGAAACAAATGGCTATATTAACCTTAATTTAACACAGTAAGATACACTGTACAGAATGCAATGAAATGACGACAATTGAAATTTTGTTCGAAATGGCAAAATAATTTTCGTTACAATATTAGCTACAACTGTTCATTGTCAAACATGTCAACAATGTGGACGCATTTCATAGCGACCAAAAATTATGCTAGAGTACCGAGGCGTAAATTTTATTTTTGGCTTCAGTTTTTACAGCTAAATGAATATTTCAGTTATGTTAAAAATAAATGATTTGCTGCATCACAAGTCAGTGTTCAGTCATGATAAATCACAATATCGTTTTTGATCGTGATTTAAACGGTTAACATTTATACACACTCACTTGCCTGAAATATTGACGCAATATTGTGAGTAATGAGAAACTCGATAAACCAGTATGTGATTTTAATGTACTTAGCCATGTGTTAGCCATTGCTAAGTTAGCTTAGCTGATAGTTTCTGCCCTTACATTGGTTACTATTATCTGGTAAATATAATGTCAATAAAGATTTTTTAAAAGATTCAGATGACTCTGATTTTAAAATGGAGGTCTGCATTAGCGGTTAGCAAACATGCTACTATACAGTTAGCTATGATGTTGGTTTAGGTCAGGGGTGGCGA
>NW_015515183.1:4945-5477 GCF_001515645.1 Sinocyclocheilus grahami | reverse complement strand
CTGAAAATTCAGCTTTGCATCACAGGAATAAATTGCATTTTAAATACATTGAAATAAAAAACAATTAAATTGTGATAATATTTCAACTATATTACGATCAAATAAATGCAGCCTTGGTGAGCATAAGAGCCTTTCAAAACATTACAAAATATTACAGACCCCAAACTTTTGAATAGTAGTGTATATAATCATATACATTTTAATCTAAAATCTTTATGGGGAAAAAAATATGAATGTCCCATGTTATTTGGTTACTAATCGTGTGCACCAAAAATAACTTTCATTCTGTACATGTTAGTATATTGCACTTGTATATCATAAAACGTGCAATAAAAATAACTGTCTGCAAGTGGCTAATAAACAAAAATGTGATCACTGATTATCATCATTTTTGAGGAGCTCCACAAAAGTGGCAGGAAACAGGCCTGTGCGACCATGACACGTTCCTTTCCACCAACCCTCATCCACCATCTCAACGTTAGTGATAATGTCACCTGGCATGAAGGAGATCTCGTCACTGGCCTCTGCAAAA
>NW_015515183.1:0-800 GCF_001515645.1 Sinocyclocheilus grahami | reverse complement strand
CCGAAGCCTTTTGCGTAGTCTGCGAGATGTTCAGAAAACAGAATTTTGCTTTATAAACTATTCGTCCACCAAAATGAGACCAAAACATTGATTGAGGACCAGGATGCAGACCTTTCTGTGACTGGTGTTTCTCAGTCTCGCCTTTATAATCGTAACCAACTGCGGCCTTGTCAACCCTTTCTTTCTGCACACCATACTTGCCACCAAAACCTTTAGCATGATCTTATGAACAGTAAAGAAGTGATTGTTATATGAAGCACAGAAAAATAGAGAAGATGATGCATAGAACATAGATGCTTGAACTTTTGGATTTGACATGTTTGAAAAGTACCTTTCTGAGATGCATGCTGCTGTACCTCACCCTTATACTCATAGTTCATGGCAGACTGTGATAAATCAGTGATAAAAGGCAAAGAAAATAAAATATCAATTCATTTATTTATATTATACAATCACATGAGAGAGTTTCTAACCTTGTCCACCCGGTCCTTCTGTACACCAAATTTTCCCCCGAAACCCTTTGCTGCATCTGTCTGGGATGAGTGCTTTTCTACCTCTGCCACATAGTTGTGCCCTAAAGCACCCTGGGAAAATTAAACACATCGTTTTTTTTTTTATTAAAACCATCCAACAAATAGCGATTGGTGTCACTGACATCAAACCTGGTGCAATGTGTTTTTAAACAGCAAGCTTGAATATTCGTATATGCAGAGTTTGCACTCCTTTGGAGAGGTTTTAGACATAAGGTGCTTTCTCATTAGGGATGGGCGTATCGATCCGAAGTATCGATATATCGATAC
>NW_015515182.1:19929-21845 GCF_001515645.1 Sinocyclocheilus grahami | reverse complement strand
CCCTACAAAAGAGCTCTTTGAATGAACAGAAAAGTATTTTGAGAGGTACAGTAAAGCTTTATAGTTAGCTTGGGATTCTCAAGTTGTTTTTTTACGCTAATGGCTAGAACATGACTGCTATAACCGAGGCTTAGACATGAGAACAGTTGGAGTTTAGCTCAGCCAGAAGACCAAGAATAAGTGTTTAAAATACCTTGTAAAGCCTTGAAAATGAGCCGACCCTAAGCAATGTGCTGGAACTGTCAGTACTAATCAACAGGAAAGATGTGTGTGTGTGTCTGTGTGTGAGAATGAAGAGACAGTATTACTTGTGTGATTGCCTGAGGTGATGGAATCTCACAGCTATTGGTGTATGGCTGAATCATTCTTCTTTGTGATTTCAAATCAAATCAGTCAAAGATTTGAAATCTTTTTTGATTACGGAATGAATCTTTAAAGTGACCGAATCATTCATTTTAAATATGGCACAGATTTGGGATTACAAAACCGTTTGCGTTTTTGAGTGAATCATTCTTGGTTATTGCCTTAATTTCAAATCAGAAATGCTACAGGTTTTACATAATTTTGGATTAGAAAACAAAGTTGTATTTTGATCAAATATTATAAGTGACTGAATCATTCTTGCTCATTTTCATGATTTCATATCACGAATGGGATCATTTTAACAGTTTTTGCTCTGAAAATGTGTCCGTGGTTTGAACTAAATATTTAAGTGAATGAATCATTCTTGTTTACTTCCAAGATTTTGTAACTAGCATGTGCATGTTTGAAGTATTTTTTGATTATGAATTGAATCCAGGTTTTTGAACAAATCATTTAAATGAATGAATCATTCTTGTTCATTTTAGTTATCTAAACAAATATGGCACATATTTGACAGATTTTTACTCTTTCTAAGGAAATTAATTCATTATCAAATAATTATTCGTTATTCATTTCCCAGATTTTGTATCTAATATGGTGCAGGTTTGAATCATTAGTGATTATGAATCAGGGTTTTTGATCTGAAATCTCATGAACCTAACATAATGCGATTGTGGCTGAGAGGCTCGGCCTGAATTCCTAAAGCGGCCATTTTTATCTCTGTACTATGAATTATGAAAGCCTGATTATTCATTGGTGTGGCTCCACAAATCCACCATGAGTTTAATTCAGTTGTGCATTTAATTCCATCCTTCTTGTTTCTAATTGCTCTCACTGTGTTTTTTCCCCCCACTTAAAGAAATTTGCTGGAGAACGCGGGAACGTTTAATCTGCACATGCCATCAGTGGGTATTGTCTTTCTGCAATTAGACTGATAAGAAGATTTAGCCATTAGCGGGTTCATTACAGCAGCCGCACACCGCCAACTCTGCTGGAGCAATCAGAGAACGTGCTCCTCGCCGCTCGCCGGCGGGAGTTAAAACCTACAACTTATTGCAGACGTGATGGAAATCTGGGAAGCATCAGGTCGCCGAACCTCATGAGATGAACGGTGGAGTGAGCCGATCTGATGCTAGTTTGCAGTTGCGTTGAGTAGCACTGGGAATTGAGAAAGGCTTCTTATTCAGAAATTTAAAAAAAGACATCATAAAACAAGTTTTTTTTTTCAAAACTTCAGTTCCGTTAAAAGGATAGTTCACCCAAAAATAAAAATTCTGTCATCGATTATTCACCCTCATGTGGTTCCAAACCGTAAGACCTTCATTCATCTTTGGAACACAAATTAAGATATTTTTGATGAAATCTGATAGCTTTCTTACCCTGCATAGACAGCAAGGCAACTGCCACGTTCAAGGCCCAGAAAGGTAGTAAGGACATCGGTAAAATAGTCCATGTCACATCAGTGGTTCAACATGAATTTTATGATGATAAGAGAATACTTTTTTTGCGCAAAGAAAGCAAAAATAACTGTGCTATATTATATATAATTATAT
>NW_015515182.1:2420-5478 GCF_001515645.1 Sinocyclocheilus grahami | reverse complement strand
AAAAAATATGCTATATCAGTATATAAAATACTACTGAAATAACACTTCCTTATATTATTATTATATTACAGCAAGTCCTTACATAAAATATTACAGACTTTTTTATTTGAAATACTGTAACATGCACTGACTAATAGTGTACAATAACAACAGAAAAGTTGGTTTGTATCCTTTTAGATTTTGTGTCCCTTTAAAGGAATCAGGCCAGTCAGGATTTAACTGCTGACATGTTACTTTATAATGTATTTAATAATTTTGCAATGATAATAAAGGGCATGTCAGAATGTTATGTCAGTTGCCTTGTGCAGATTGTGTTCTGTGCTGGTAAAAATGCAATTATATGCATTCATTCAGCTATTTAGCATAACATAACAAACAACGTCCAATCAAACTAAACTCAACAGGGTGGAAAATTATGTAGCCAGCAAAAGGAAACGTGGTCAGCCAGCAGATATTTTTAAAATTAATTCATCATGACATCGGAAAATCATTGAATTATTCTGATGTGGGTCAGTTTGGGACTTTGCTAACTTGACGGAGTGTCCTACCATTATTTTATCTCAATGTTTTTCTAGGGTGATTTCAGGACTCTTTGAAGCGTAGGCTATTGCGATATCATTTCATGCCATTATAATCTCATCTTGTTCCATTTTAGACTTCTTTAAACTCATTGCACACTCAAAAAGAAACTTTTATTATGACTAAATAGGCCACTGACGTGCCCGAGTACAAAGGCTGTGGCGGAGATCACACAGGAACCTTAGTTTTATATTTTAAAACTCCTTCCTTTGTACTTTCAGTCAGTGTCCTCCGTGTGTCTCAGCACATTAATATCAAGCTAATATTCCTTTGTACTTTCCTAGGAAAGTGTCATTTATCACGCTGATCTTTAGGAAAAATCCATCACAAGATCTTCTGGGTGTTAACTACGTACGCCTTCGACTGATTTTGTTGTTGCTCTAGTAAAACGAGCCATCCTTCACGCACACACATCCCATAAACACATTTAGGCCTGTTCCTGCCTTTAATGCAGTGATACATTTCAGTTCACTAAGTGTTGGTAATCAGAGTCCACTTAATATAACTGCCGAAGCACATCGCTCAGAGATCTGGGAGAGGAAGATTCTTCTGAGGGGACTGGAGAGTGACTGGAGATTTAATAGAACTTAAAATTAATAACTATTTATTTTTAACTATAATAATCAACACTCAAATTTTTAATTTACAAAAATTGTATGCAAACATGTAAATTGCACTCAATGCACTTTTTAAATTAACTTCTAAATTAAGTTGAAATAGGCTAATCATTTACACAGTGGCTGTAACTTGTTTCATAAAAGTTTTTAATTTTTTAATTTTTTAAATATAGTCTACTACGTTAAATAATTAAGACATCCCTAACAGGTAAAGTAATATATATAATGAGTATATAGTGTAATATTTCACAAAATGCTCTTCTACAGACTTAAGACTTAATTTCTCTGGTGAACTGACGAGCTGTGGACACTGATGACTTGCCCGAGGTATATGAAATGCTACGTGACATTTTGTTTACAAGCCGTTTTAATCACATCTTTCTGCGAGCAAAACACTCAGCCCCAGCCCAATGTAAACCCTATATATATATATAACTGTTTCATTCTAAATACTGTTTGGAAATAAGTAATCACGATTATTTTGTTCTGTTCAATATAGTTTTTAGTTTTTCTTCAGATTTATACATCTAACAATACTTTTAACTTTGGGTAGAAAATAAAAAGTAAATATTTTCTATATGTATGTTTAAAAAAAAACTAATAAATAATAATGTTAATAATTACAAATTCAGTTATAAATAAATAAACATGTGTAATTAATAATAACATAACAACAACAACAACAACAACAATAATAATAATAATAATTATTGTTCAATATAGTTTTTAGTTTTTCTTCAGATTTATACATCTAACAATACTTTTAACTTTGGGTAGAAAATAAAAAGTAAATATTTTCTATATGTATGTTTAAAAAAAAACTAATAAATAATAATGTTAATAATTACAAATTCAGTTATAAATAAATAAACATGTGTAATTAATAATAACATAACAACAACAACAACAACAACAATAATAATAATAATAATTATTATTATTATTATTTAAAATACACATTTTACATTTGTTACGGTTTAATTCTAAATACTAAATATACAATTATTTTTCTGTTGGCAGCTATATGGTTTAATGTTTTTATTCAGATTTATGCATCTAACTATACAGTTGATAAAATAAAAGGATAATGTAAAATAAAAGGATATATATATATATGTATATTTGTGTGTGTGTGTGTGTGTGTGTATTCTACTGAATAAACATTAGATGTGTTTTTAATTATATATTCTTATTTTTTATGTAATAATACTTTTTGTAATATTTAAACATCCATGGTCTGTCTAAACTGATGGTCCGTAACATCAGAATGTTTGAAAACCTGCCTTTGTGAACCTTCTTCATATGCCAGTCCCCCTGGTAAGCTAAGGTAAAATATTAAATACTAAAATAATTGTATACCCACCTTCTGATTCCTGGAGCTGTTTATCTTTTCTTGCTGTCTCCGGATAGTTTGCCATCTAAAAGCAAATCCTAATTTAATTTGGGGAACTTTAATGCTCCCCGAGTCTCTAAATAATCCACAAAGAATGTGATTTATGAATTGCTGGAATCACATAACCACAATGTTCCGATGAACCTCGATTACAGTGTCTTTGAAATGTTCTGTACCTGGAACATGTCAAACCGTCTGACAATTATAAGGCTGAGACATCAAAAGCAAACAGAAAGCTTTCATATGCTAACAAAAAGAAACAGGTGAATACAGCAAGAACAGATAAGCCAGAAAATGTACTTTGAGGGAATGACATTACGGATGAGAAACACGGACAATGAAACGGCCAGAAGTTGAGAAGCTTTCTTCTTTCTTCATGACTTTGCAATTCTTCTCGGACAGCCTATTGATCTTCTGATGGCTCCCCTACAAAAGAGCTCTTTGAATGAACAGAAAAGTATTTTGAGAG
>NW_015515182.1:0-1649 GCF_001515645.1 Sinocyclocheilus grahami | reverse complement strand
CTTGTTAGTTTCCTTAATTTCAAATCAAATATGCTGCAGGTTTGACATAATATTTGGATTATGAAATGAATTGTTGATTTTGAACAGTTTCTTGAAGTAAATTAATTATTGTTCATTTCTTTGATCTGTTCTGTTTTATTCCAAAGCAGTGATATTTGAAGTTCTTGGTATCCTGCGCCATATTTGATTTGCATGAGTAAGTTTCTTCATTTCCTGTCATGATTCGCTGATTTACTTTCATCATCCTAAACTTCTTTTGTATTTTACATATAAAAAGAACATCATAAAAAGTCAGAGTGACACAAGGGTAAGTTATTGATGACAGAACATCAATTTTTGGTGAGCTTTTTAATAAAATAAGATTTAATTTTGTCTCAGACAGGATTATTCTTGTTCATTTCCATGTTCTCAATTCAAATATGGCACAGATTTGACAGTTTTTGATTACAAAACAAATTCAAAACATGTTTTCGAAAAAAAAATGTTTTGATTCAAAAACAAATGAATGTTTGTGAAAATAACTTTTAAGTGAATAAATAATTATTTTTCATTTTCATGATCTCAAATCAAGAATTCCACAGGTTTGACAATCTGTCTTGAGAGCTGTAACTCTTGAGAGGGCAGGGGGCGCTACACATATTTTAAGTAACTGTATTTTCATTCATTTCCATGATCTCAAATCAAATGTGGAACATGACTGACTCAACGGATGTGTTCAGAAACAATTACATAATAGATCAAATATTACTAAGTGTTCATAATAGATAAAAAGACACTTACTGGATGCTGCTATACATTTATCAGTTGCTGAACAGAATCACAAGACTTGAGTCTAAGATGAATCAAAATCATTCACTAGAACAAATTAGAATGTTTTCATGAAGATGAGCCTTGATGTCTCATAATGAGAAGATTATAGGAAATAAATGGATAGAAGAGGAAGCACAATAAAGCAAACCTAATCACTCAATCCCTGTTTTTTCTTCTCGCAATAAACACAAAATTACTACTGCAGTTTTTATGTGAATAAGACAGGAGAGAAATAATTAAAAGTTGTCTTATCCTCTCTTTATTCGCAGGTCTCTGGGAAAAGCCACTTCAGAAACCAACCATGTTGATATATATGTCATAAGCATTTATGAATCTAATTATCGGACCAGTTCGATTGAAATGAGCAATGATTCAGACCCGCCAAGAGTCAAAGATGTCTTCAGCTGCCCACCATCCAGGGAAAAAAGCAATGAATTTGCCTTTTTTTTTTACAAGCTGGGACATAAAATACTTCTGACTAATTATCCTGGACCGTAGCACTGGAGTGTGAAATGAAATTTGATTACTGACAAAGCATTATGTGGTGCACACAGATAAAAATGTGGGCGACTGGCAAACAAATAACCCCAAACAAGTAAAATGAGGGCATCGTAAATACGTGACAACACTTCTGATTGGCCACGGTCATATCCTCGGCTCTCAGAAGACGCTCAACACATACAAGTACATAACATAATGCGATTGTGGCTGAGAGGCTCGGCCTGAATTCCTAAAGCGGCCATTTTTATCTCTGTACTATGAATTATGAAAGCCTGATTATTCATTGGTGTGGCTCCACAAATCCACCATGAGTTTAATTCAGTTGTGCATTTAATTCC
>NW_015515181.1:4145-5478 GCF_001515645.1 Sinocyclocheilus grahami | reverse complement strand
TTATAATCGTTAGAGTCTATCAATGATTAAGTCTGTGACTCGAACTGTGGTTAAACTCCTGTAATAATCACTGACACAGTTTACTCTGCTCAACAAGTCATTTTCCATTATGTTTTCATTGTGTTGGTTTAGTTATGATGATTTGTGAGACTGCATTTATTGCATTGCAATAAGGCACTTATTGCATCATGTTTCAGACATGAGCGTTCGGCTACAATGCTCATTACTGCAACCTTTTATGGAATGGGAATAGATCTAAATATAATGCTATAATCAAAACTTTTCACCATTAGTTCATCTTGGTGGTTGTTTTAGTAAAAGTTTGAGAATTGTCAGCCAATCATAGCAGAGGGTGTTTACATTAAAGTCTTGCAACAAGCCCCTTCCAACAGAGCGTTCAAATCAGAGGCTAAATGCAGGGAGGTTACAAAATGACCATTTATATCTATATTTTGAATGTTTTGATGGAAAACATACTAGGGCTGTCAAATAAAAATAAAAATTTTGAATATTTGTTGAATTCAAAATAAAAATCCACATTGGAATGCAATAACATTGCATTAAATTTTTTGGATTGCGTCAGGCAGCCTTATCAGTGGCGCACGAGATATGCATTTTAATGATTTTGTTAGCCTGTCCAGTTGAACCCACTATGTGGCACTGCTCATTCAAAATATTGTGGAAAAAGAGAACATCAATGCAGGGAAGATCTACGGCAAAACTGAAACCAAGCCGTTCACACAGAACACATATTTATCATATTTTCTATAGAGACATCTATCACCGTTGCACTGGCGTCTCGCACAAGTCACATGTTTAGAAAGCCATGCAACATTTATATAAGTTAAAAACAAAAAACAAAAACATGTTTCGAGAATTTATGACGTTTTTTCCTCATCCCAATTCATCTCATGTTTTTAAATGGGAAAAAAAGTACTCTTTGTGATTGGGTTTCGGTCCTTTGTATTAAACCACACATACAACCAAGTCATGATGCTGTTTTGTTTCTAACTGTTTAAAGGGGTCATATGATGCGATTTCAAGTTTTCCTTTCTCTTTGGAGTGTTACAAGCTGTTCATGAATAGATAAGATCCCTGAAGTTGCAAAGACTAAAGTCTCAAACCCAAAGAGATATTCTTTATAAGAGTTAAGACTCGTCCACACCCTCCTAAAACGCCTCGTTTAAACACGCCCCCACATGTCTATGTCATGATGTGGGAAGATTTGCATTACACCACCCAAATGAGTAACTTTGATTCTCGCTGTAGTGTTGTTGCCGCTGCTGCCATGTCGTGAAGATGCTGTGTTTCGTTGTGAAAGCGAAACTACTTT
>NW_015515181.1:0-1929 GCF_001515645.1 Sinocyclocheilus grahami | reverse complement strand
TGTACTGATCCTGATCAGATGTAATTACTCCTCTGATAGTGAGAGTGTCTCTGTTTACAGTGTAACGATCAGACGTCTGTAACATTACACTGTCTGTGCCTTTATACCACTCATATCTCCAGTTACTGTGAGACTCAATCACACACTTCAGAGTGACTGTCTCTCCAGTGAACACAGGACTGTCTGGAGTCACAGTCAGTGTAGATCTGGGTAAATCTGTGAAGAAAGAAGACGGAGCTCTTTCAGTGAACTAGTCAGAAACATGATCTGATCATCTGAGCTCCTGTATTTGTGTGACACTGATGTTAAAGAGGAGAGATGTGGAGAGAAGAGTGATGGTCTCTCTCTTTTTTTTATTGCTTCTGTCAACTAAATGTTTTCATGCCAATTATTCTGAGAACTTTAGGTATAGTGAAGTTAATAACTTGTTAACCTGTTTCTCAGCTTCTTTTTTTTTTGTTGACGATGTGAATATTTGGTTAGGAAATATAATAAATAAATGAGAACGTTCAGTGTAACTGCCATAATGATAAATGCACATTGAGAAACATTTCACTTTCTTCCAGCTGTATTTTTCTCTGTATTACTCGGTATATATGTGACCTACAGGCAAAATGAGTTTGAATCTGCACAGGCTAATTACAAGCTACAGGCAAAACAAGCAAGATGTCAATTTTGGTTGAATGAGGTTTTCACAAAAATGAGTTCATAAAGCTCTCGTCTAGTGATCCTAATGCTCCACATAGAAATTAAACATCTAAAAATGCCTTTTCGTGTGCTTTCTAAAGTTTTCAGTTTTTCTGCTCACTACTTGACAACCGGTGCTTCCCCTCAGCACAAGTTTGGTATTGCTGTAAAGCGCACCAATCCAACTTAGTGAATATTCATAGCAGATACTCGATGTCATGAGTCTGAACCAATGAAACATATTTTTCAGACCCATGCTGATGTAAACAAACCAGCTTGTTGCTAAGCAGTAGCAAATAAAAGCCCATTCACACCAAGAACGATAACTATAAAGATAACTATATATTGTGTCTTATCACGGAAACGTCCATCCTCTGACAGCACGAAAAGAAAATGGCTGAAATTTCAAGTTTTCAAGTTTTCAATTCGTAAGTGACCAGTACATGCAGGTTAATATTGTCTGACTGCTATGACGGCAGAATGATGTGGACTAAAATACTTCAGACACTTTGGGCTGTTTCTCACAAGATTGAAGAGTTGGAATATAGCACATGGGTCATTGGTTTCTTAAAACAATCAGTGTATTTAGGTCCTTTTTCAACTTTGAAAACTCCTGTCGCCATTGATAAGTGACTTAAGTCATAGTAATGCAATAGAAGGGCCATATTGGGTGCCCCAAAGAACCCTTCAGTGAACTTAAAATAACCATTTTGCAGTGTGAAGAACATTTTAATAATCTAAAGACCCTTTTGTTTACAAGGTTCTTCATTCTTCATTGAACCATCAACGCCAATAAGAAGCTTTATTTTTAAGAGTGTACTTATAGGGAAAGTTCACACAGAAACATTATGATGTTCAGGTCTGTGCTCACATACATCAGACTGAAGCCTTTAGCTGTTGTGTCATTATAGTGCCATGAGTGTTGTGTTTTAAGATGACACTTCATACTTCAAATTTAAAATACATTTTGAGATTCCTGTAACCAGCTTCATTGTTGCATCTGTTGTGAACACAAGAACAGGTCCTGTGTGAACAGTGCCTTAACAAGTTAAAAGAGAAATAAACAAACCCTCAAATGAAGTGTAACAATCATATTTATGAGTAGTGTGAATGTAACATCTGAGAATGAGAACGTCTTTTGATTGGATGCTTGATCATACATGTAGTACAGAAGGACAATGATAGTCAACTCACCTTTCACAGAGAGAGAAACAGAGCTTGATTGTGATGAGTTTGGTCTTT
>NW_015515180.1:4666-5478 GCF_001515645.1 Sinocyclocheilus grahami | reverse complement strand
CCTTCGGACGACATCGTAGAGGAGCCTCAAGGCAATCACGATTTGGATAAATCGCCGAATAATGCGTTACGAGTGCAGGAGGCCATCCTGAAGGAGCTGGCGCAGGAGGAGGTGCACAAAGTGAGCTGCTACGATCAAGATGTGGAAGCAATGGACGGAGAACCCAAAGAGCTGGCGGCTCACACCCAGACGCTCTCGTTCACCGAAAGCATGGGCGATGTTAAAGACGAGCAGCCGCCGGGGTGGACGACGGCCGCCGCCGACATGAAGTTTGAGTATCTGCTCTACGGCCACCGCGATCAGCTGGCATGCCAAGTGTGCGGAAAGAGCTTCATCGACGAGAACCGCTTGAGGAAACACGAGAAGCTGCACTCGGCCGACCGGCCGTTCGTCTGCGAGATCTGCACCAAAGCCTTCACCACTCAAGCGCATTTAAAGGAGCACCTGAAGATCCACACGGGCTTCAAGCCGTACCGCTGCGAAGCCTGCGGGAAGTCGTTCATCCGCGCGCCGGATTTGAAGAAACACGAGCGTGTGCACAGCAACGAGCGGCCGTTCAGCTGCCAGATGTGCGAGAAGGCCTTCAAACACAAGTCGCACCTGAAGGACCACGAGCGCCGCCACCGCGGAGAGAAGCCCTTCGTGTGCGGCTCCTGCACCAAGGCCTTCGCCAAAGCGTCCGATCTGAAGAGACACGAGAACAACATGCACAGCGAGCGCAAGCAGTTGCAGAGCGAGACCGAGCAGCTCCAGGCCGCAGCCATGGCCGCCGAGGCCGAGCAGCAGCTGGAGTCCATCGCCTGCTCATAATT
>NW_015515180.1:0-804 GCF_001515645.1 Sinocyclocheilus grahami | reverse complement strand
CGTTTTTGAAGTGTTTATAAAACATTTTGGGCTATGCAGACATCAAAGGAACATTTGATTTGATAATTTTGAAAACATTATGGGAATGTTACTTCTAAATGTTCTCTGAACGTTCTGAAACTGGTAACATTTAAAAAACATTAGATGACCGTCCAACTAGAACATTTCACAAGAAATGTTTTTTGAGAACGTTATTAAAGACCAGATAACTTTGAATGAAAATTATTTTAATGTTACTAGAAGAACGTTTGTTCATAACTTTGCGAGAACGTTGCCGGAACGTTCTGATAACGTTCTCCGATAGTTCTGTGTCAATCAATAGTCTCATGTTGATGAGTGAATTATAAAGCAGGAGATGATGACACGCATGAGGTAAGGACTCATAATTCACTTAAAATATATGAGAAATACCTCAGTTTCAATCTAAAAGTGTTTCATTTTGCAGGATGTCAAAGTAGATCCTGATGAAAGGCAAGAGATCTCAGTTTGACTTTGTTTTTGATTAATGGTGCAAAGCAATGGAAAAAATATTAGTCACAATGTAACTTTCTAAGAATATGGAAATAAGTTTAATCGAGCAAGTTGTTAGAAATAGTGCACTGTTTCTTTAAATCAGAAATGATGGACAGCAGAGATCAAGTTCACCAGAAAACAACAAACAAGATATTTTGATTTGACCATTTCAAGTGTTCGCTCTTGATGGCCACGTCTACAGGTTTTAATGATGGTTTATTTAATTGCTTGTGATCGATTCTAAGACTCGATCAAAAAGCGACAAGGAGCGTCACAATCACAAGGAGAAGA
>NW_015515179.1:5144-5478 GCF_001515645.1 Sinocyclocheilus grahami | reverse complement strand
TCAATGTGAAAGTGCCCAAGCAACATTGCTCAAAAAAAGTTGCCCTGTGTATCATCAGCCTTAGAGTAAATCTACTGAGGTTAGACCACTGTTTGATTTATACGACATACATTAAAAAAGTTTGATTCATGTGTTAGTTTCTTTGTGAAATTTACTCAATTCTGAGTGAAAAGTGTTTCTACACCATTTTTTTTAATCAGTGTATAACATGATTTGTAGATGGATGTACTGCAGTTAAATTAACCTTTTATAATTACATTTATAACCTTTATAAATAATGTGGTAACACATAGAGTCCAATTCTCACTATTAACTAGTTGCTTATTAGCATGCC
>NW_015515179.1:4064-4936 GCF_001515645.1 Sinocyclocheilus grahami | reverse complement strand
GTTTGTTAATGGTGAGAATTGGACCTTAAAATAAAGTGTGACCAATAATGTTTTCATAATTCAACATCTAATCTAGTCGCACTTGCACAGCTTTGCTTATCTGAGGTTTACACCTATTTTAAGAATGTTACCTCATACAAAGTGTTAATGTTCCATTCACCTTGCATGTTATAAGCAACCAGCAAATAAGGCTCATCATTTTTTATTTATCACAGTTAAAACACACAGCTTCTCAGAGAATGTTCTTGGCATTTTGACGGCTTTTTGTGTTGACCATCAGCATGATCAATCCAAAGTAGGGCTATAATACCAGAAGAAAGTTCATTTTGGGTATGGATGTTTTTGGTATGGTCATTCAAGCTTGTAAATGGAAATGGAAAATTACCATAGAAAACAATAAACCACAAACTCTCACCTACATCTAGGTAGGATGTGTAAACTGACCAAATGTTTTTTATTTTGACCTTTGGTCATACATATATCATTGGTTGTTATATATAGCTTTGGTTGGTTGAAATGTATTAATAAATAACATTAATTAAAAAATGATGTGCATTTTGTTCACAAATGAATATGACAGGTGTGCTTTTCTAAGCTTAAAAAAGTTGTTCACTGACCCTTTACAAAATGTGAACTACCATTCAAACATTAGGGGTCAGTAAGATTTTTAGTGTTTGAAAGAAGTCTCTTCTGCTCACCAAAGCTGCATTTGTCTTCTCAAAAATACAGTAAAAACACTAATATTGTGAAATATTATTCCAATTTAATTTAACTATTTTCTATGTAAATATATTTGAAAGTGTAATTTATTATTGCGATGCAAAAGAGAATTTTCAGCATCATTACTCCAGCAGTGTCACATGATCCTTCAG
>NW_015515179.1:1281-2606 GCF_001515645.1 Sinocyclocheilus grahami | reverse complement strand
TGCTTCAACTTTAGCGAGCGTAGTTTTTGCTGTCGTCGTTTTTCGCGGTACCAAAGATGTTCACAGTACTCATCAGACGTTAGCTCGCTAACTCCCATTAGATGGAGTTCCTTGTAGGCCCGTGGCGAGGTTGCGTGATTTCCGGGATGGGTGTTCTGCACTCTCGACATGTGGTTCTGGGGGATAACGTGGACCTCGTAGCGGGCTAGCGTGCGGGAAAATGAGTGTTCGTAGGCTACGCAGAGGTACAGGCCAGCATTAGCGAATGCTAAGTGCTGGAGGAGGAGCCCGCGTTGCATGTGGATGAGATTTTCTTCACCTGGAACCAACTGAGAGATAGAAAGGGGTTTGTGTTAGAATAGAAGAGGATGAATTAAGTGTATATCCACTTATTTCATGGTTTTTCGTGATTAAATCTTCTAAACAGGATGTGGACGGACCTCTTTGCTGCTTTGGCTGTGGTTTGGCTGAATTATCCACTTGATCATGGCTTGTGGTGAACGTGGGACACATTCCAGGAAGGTTGAGTTTGTCTCCACAGCGTAAACTGTCTTCAGTTCAGCATTCTCTGAACATGTAGAGACGAATGGACACTTTTAGCTCCCGAAAAGTTATTTTTTATTTTTTAATTTGGAATGTTCTATTATTTTAACAGTAAGACCAAAAACTTGTATTAAGAATGTAAACAAGATCAATTTTGATTTCATATTGAACTGGTGCACACATCTTAGCATGTGTTAGTGTCCATTTTGTACACTAGAGGGAGTAGTGTGCATTTTTTTTCAGGACTGGCCAATATCATCTACAACCTGAAGGTGGAAAGTGGTAAGGTGAACAGAAAGTGATTTATTACCGTCTCTCATGTCCTGACACTGGCTCCAGGGGTCTCCATACCTCACATCCTGTCTCCGGGCATGCCTGCAGACCACAAGAGGATGTTACTGACCCTCAGATCCATTATTTGACAGGTTTCCTGGTGGTTTTCGGTATTAGTAATTCAAGCCATTTCCACTAATAAATACTCCAAATAAAATTAATACAAATTCACTCTAACCAAGCCTACAATTTCTCCATTGTTTGTTAATAAAACTCAATAAAATGTATATATTTAAGACTGAAATCAATTCTACAAAAAAAAAAATAATAAATTGGTGTAGAAACAATTTCCGCTCAGAAATTGCTAGTACATTTCACAAATAAATACAAAGATACAACTAGTAACATTGAAATTAAACAAGAAATTCTGAAATACAAAGGGTGAAATAGTATTTTCTTGTAAGGCATGCTCTAAAAATAATTTACTAATTTGCAAACTTTTCTTAAAG
>NW_015515179.1:0-1081 GCF_001515645.1 Sinocyclocheilus grahami | reverse complement strand
TACATGTAACGTGTAACAAGGACACCTTAAAATAAAGTGTTGCCATTTGTTATCGTTGATTTAAAAAAATAATAATTCAGAAACATTCCTTTGAATAATCACTAAAATGATTATATGGTTTTCTGACCAATGAGAATGTATTAAATGTAATACAAAGGGAAGTACCTTTTGTTGCTAGGGAAGTAGTTAGTACAGGAGGACCCGTCCCAAGCGCAGTATGGGTCACGAGCTAGACAGCAGTCTACACACGCTTTACCGTACAGCTCACACCTCTGCACAGGAAGCTGGACGACCCCTTCATCACTGCTTACAAAGAGCACTTGCTAGAGAAGAAAAATCAAAAATACATGAGGACGTATGTCTAAATGTGATATAAAACAGACTAACCTTTAACAAATGAATAAAAATGGTAATTGATAAACCTTTATCAAATCTAGCGTTTACAGTGGCACACTTACAAAGGAAGTCTATGGGGCAAGACATTACACTGGGTTTAAAAGCAAAAACATGAAGCTCATATTGTTGTCAAAGCAAGTGGCCACCCACTAAAACATGTCCACTTACCCTCTTGGTGGAGAGCTCCATGTTTAGGACTGGGGTTTGAGTCTACAAAATAGAAAAAAAAGAAAGAAAACATACGTCAACACATAAAATGAATCATCTCTTGAACAAGGAGGAAGAAGACACGCATTGTTGGCGCTGAAAAGGAGCAGCTCATCATAAGAGGCCCTTGTGAAAGTTTTAAAGCTTTCTGCTCTGTTGGTTCATTTCTCCTTCATAAACAGCAGCAAATGAACCTTGACTCTTAAAACGTCTCTTTCTTCAAATGGCAGGCAATATGTGCTATTATATGTCTCCTGATAGGTTTGTTTGACATGTACTGCTCTGTAATATACATAATTATGTTTTTGATGCAGTTTAAATCACTTGAAATATTTGTTATTCATAATGTACTACTAATTTTTTAGTAGAAATTTGAGGGATGCAGCGGTACTTAAAAGTGAGTATTTGGAAACTTTAGAAGACTTGAAATATGAGCTGTGCGCACTACTTTTATGGTCTTGTATTTCTTTAAGAAATG
>NW_015515178.1:0-1426 GCF_001515645.1 Sinocyclocheilus grahami | reverse complement strand
GGAGAAATGTTGCATTACATCACTTGCTCACCAATGGATCCTCTGGAAGTGAATGGGTGCCGTCAGAGAGCTCAAACAGCCACAACAGATCCACAAGTATCCACACGACTCCAGTCCATCAACTGAAGTTAAAAAATAAGTTAAAAATGGAAAGGTAGAAAATGTTTTGAAATGTTTTTGAAAAATGGTTGATCAGGTAAATATCTAAAACTATTTTGATGAAGGAAGTTTAAAGTCCAAAACTGTGCTCACAAATATATTACCTTAAAATTACATTTCAGAGTGAATGACTGCATGGTGAAAAGAGCAGTTTGGTGATGTCGTTTTAGGGGGTGGAGCAAGTTGCTATTTTTCGGAAAAAAAACAAACAAGCAAATCTTTTTAGTACAGTAAAATTTTGGAGTACAGTAACTTTCACCAAATTGCTCGCAATAATTAAATACCAAGATGGTTTTGATTTCATGTTGACTTTAAGGTAACCTCTTAAGTTGAACACCTACTCAAATGTGTAAAACAGATGGTCAAAAACAGAAATAAACATTAACAGGGCATTCATGCAAACTGGCATGAAGTTACAGTAAGACAGATTGATGGATGATAGAGACTCTGTAGCTATAAGAGTATTCAATGGCATAACATCAAATGCTTTTGTGTACAAACTATTGCAGCACACACTGCATTTACTGAACTTGGAAACACTCAGGATCACAGAGCTGCTGAAAGGACCAGGAGACCTCATAAATTAGATTATACACAATGACTATTATAATGCACAACTATATTATCCCGTCACCACTATGATGCAACACAGAGTCATATTAACATTCTCAATATAGGAAAGCGGTGCACAGACAAAAATCTCAGAGGACTTAACTAAAGGTTGGCAAATCAACACACTCTCAGGGTTACTGATTCAGCACTTTTGTGAAAACTCTCACAATTTATATTCACCACTTAATTCCACACATGAATGCCAAAAAGTCCACTGAGTGGGATTTGTTTTGCTTTCCCCTGTAAATCTTCCATAAGCCACTCTGCTCCATTTCATTCTGCTGGTAAGATTTAGCACTGAGTGTTGTTGGGAGTAAATGTGTAAAGTCGAGTAATAGAAACACAAATGGTGTTCAACTGAAATGAATTGTTCAATTAAAAGAACCAGCAAAGCATTGAACTATCTCTTATGTAAGATAATAAGTCCATGAGACTTATGAACATGTTCTCAGAAACTGGTTCTAAATTATTGTATTTAAATAATAATGAGGGTGAAACCTGCACACTGTACTGTGTAAAATACAGTCTAAAGTTAAACACTACATGTGTTGTTGAGTGCCTTGGATAGATTGCTTTAGCTTTTTTCATTCATTATTCTCAAGTCACTTTGAGTGCAAAAATATCTAAATGTAAATCTAAATGAAAAATAATCTAA
>NW_015515177.1:4948-5480 GCF_001515645.1 Sinocyclocheilus grahami | reverse complement strand
CAGGTGAATGATATATAAAGAAACCCCTCAGTAAAAATCTTCAGAATATAGATAGGAATAACACTCTAAAATTTGACGTATGTAAGTGCTGCTGAAGTGGAGATAAATCTCTTTAAATATATGTTATTATAATAGAAATCTATAGACGCAAATAGATACGAAAATAGAAAGTACAATAAAATAAACACTTAAATGTGTATTTTGGATGCATTCATTCCACTAGTCTGAAAAAATATGTTATGCATAGCCAAATTGCCCCAAATTTCAAAATTGACCAGTGGATGAAAAATGTTTTGTCTGTATTGCTTTGTCTTAAGATAGTATTATTCATAAGACTATAGTGGAATATTATATACTCCTCATATCAGTGTATTAGCGTCTGTTTTTTTTAAAGCACCAGAATATACTGTACATGGTTTTCTAAAATTGAGCTCTCTGTGGTTTGGGAGTGGCGTTTTGGCGATGATGATGAATATTTGATGGGCCAGCGGAAGGGTTTCACTCTGGGTTCTCTGACGCTTCCGTGTGGAAG
>NW_015515177.1:2651-3505 GCF_001515645.1 Sinocyclocheilus grahami | reverse complement strand
AATAATTCACCTGACCATTGACTCACACTTATGTTGTTCCAAACCTGCATGACTTTTAGTCAGAATGTTCATGCTGGCTCTTTTCTATATGAAAGCAGACAGAGATCAGGAGCTGTCACGCTGTAAAAAGGACAAAAAGACCATAAAAGATGCATTCATGATGCTAAACATCTCCCAAAAATAAAGTCAGTTTTGGAATAACTCGCGGTTGAGGTATTAATATTTTAAATTATCTTTTATATTTTCAATTTCAATTTAAATTTGAGTAATTTTGTTAAGTACTTTTGTAATTTTTTTGTCAATAAAAACACACTTTTGTATGTGTCTATTTAGCTTTATATTTCCGTTTTAGCATTAGTATTTCAGTCTGTTTTATTTCAGGTGGTTGTCAAGAAACTTTTCTCATTTTAAGTTTGTTTTTATCTAATATTTTTATTTCATATTCATATGTTTTTATTTTTATTTCAGCTTTATTAATATAATTAATGTATGTAATACATTTTGAATTGGCTTTTAGTTTTTATATATTTTATATATATTTATATATATGTTTATATTTATAGTTTTTTTTTAAATATTAGTTTAAGTTTGAGTAATTTTATCATGTGCTTGTGTCAAAGCAAGGCAAATTTTATTTATAGAACACAATTTTAACACAACCGTAGTTGATTCAAAGTGCTTTAGTTTACAATAAAAATAAATAAAAAATGTAAAAAAGAAAATGAGGGGAGAAATTGTCATTTTTATTAGTTAAATATTCTAGTAGTAAAAAATATTCAAAAAATATTCTAATTTGTTTTTATTTCAGTGTTAATTTTAGTCATTTTAATACTTCAATTTATATTATTTCAATT
>NW_015515177.1:0-1454 GCF_001515645.1 Sinocyclocheilus grahami | reverse complement strand
TTTTGTCAATAAATCATGCTGCATGTATTATAATAGCGTGTCTCTTACTGCTACTGCATTTCCAGCATCATTCATCAGCTAGACACATTGAGACTCATTGCGGTTTGCAGTTTGATTGCATCTCAACATCTCTGGACCAATAACTTTCATAATTATTAATAGATTTTTTTGCACTTAAAGGAGCGATTGCATTAAATGCACAGTGTCTCTCAGTTATGAGCATCTGCTGAAACCGCCACACATTGATTGTCTGTGCAGGAGGACGAGATTCCTGACCTGGAGATCGACATTGATGAACTTCTAGAGCTGACAGATGAAGAGCAGAGATCTCGACTGCACGTACGTTCAGCTTCAGCTTCATCTGATGCATAGCACTAAACATGGAAATGCATCAGTGTGACTGCATGCATCTATAACTTTATGACAAGCATGTATAGATGTTGTAGCTGCTGTTCTGTCTTTTAACAGGAGCTTTTGCAAGAATGTGGAAAGCCAAAGGAGGTAAGACAAAACTCAAAATCGCGTTCCTCGGGGCAGGATGTCATGCAATTCGAATTTTTGCACAAATTAATTTTGCATCTATAACGAGCGATGGGCAAGTAGCCTAATGTAACTTAAGTATTTTACTTATGGGTGTCATGCAATAACATATTTTGAATACGATTGATTTTGTATTTAACGTGAATTTAATAAAAACATTGTAAGTTACTAATCATAACGCTTTGATTTTACAGAAAGTAAGCCAAAAACATTGACATAACATTATAACTGACTTAAATCTAGCACGAGTTTAAGCACTCTCGGAAACCCCTCCTGTTCGCCTGTAATCAATGAAGCTGTCTACACGGTGAAATGAAGCTCTTAATTACATCGCACGCACATTTGCACTCTGATATTTATGATTAGAGAATTTGCAATGAGATGAGCGATGCCTGATCTGAACGCTTCTGATTGGACATTGCATTCATAAGCTCAGCAGAATCGTGTGATCGGTTTAATGCGCAACTCTGCAAAAACGTATAGATATGTACACAAGAAGATATGGTGCAACAAGAGCAGATATAAATGTATATTTCATTTTTCACTTTATTTGCGACAGTGTGAGAAACATAAAATAAACATTATATGGTTGAAAACACTGAAAAGTTTTGATAGATTTGGATAGTTGCACACTACTGCTCAGAGACCTGTAAGAAACCACAAACAGCTTTCATATGCACTTATTACAACAAATGAGTCATGCTTTATGTTATAGAGATTATGTAGAAAATCCCTCCAAAAATCAGATGCAGTGAACAAATATTTAGGCCTAAATTTAAGATATATGTATTTTAATGGCATATAAAATGTCCACCCATTTGGATTAAATTATTTTAGTATTATTTGAATATTATTATAAGTATGAATATTTTAAATTAGTTTTATATTTTAGTTTATATATATATATATATATA
>NW_015515176.1:4603-5481 GCF_001515645.1 Sinocyclocheilus grahami | reverse complement strand
TTTTTTTTACTGTAAATTTAAATTCAATCCATAAAACATGTTGCTACTGTATTTTTTTTACAGTAAAGTTCTGGCAACCACAGCTGCCTTTTTTAGTGTACACGTTGCAGATTTTTTAAAAGTATAGTGCATTAAAGTATTTATAAACATTTACTGTATTAGTACACTGACTGCAAGAATTTTCACTCAGAAATTGCTAGTTAATTTCACAAATAATCGGCAAGTACACTCAGAATTAAAGGTACAAAAGCTGTCACTGGGGCGCTACCTTTTCAAAAGGCACACTTTAATGCTAAGATTGAATTAAATGTGAAATTCTGAAAGACTGAAATTGTATTTTCTTGTAAAACGTACTGCAGTCATATTTGTTTTATCAACAATTTAGAATTTTTTTACAGTGCATATAATAAGCTGCAGTGTATACCAGCGTGTGCGTCTATCTCTGTAAGAGTCGGGTCAGTGTTGCAAACTGTGCCCTTTCCCATCTACCCTTCCCTTCCCCTAAAACAGCAAACCGTAAATCTGCTGCTCACCTACACAGAGAGACAAACCAACCAAACAATATAATCCTGACGACTGGCCCTACAGACGCCTGCAGATCATCACACAGATGTGTTTGTGTGTCCAGCAATACACTTTCAAAACAGTGACTCTCAACCTCAAGATCCACAGTATACTTGGAAAGAACAATGTTAAAACTGTAAAATTAATATATTAAAATGGCTCATTATGATTAAACTTGTATATACATTTGTGTAGGGATCAAATATTGAAATATCAAATATTTAATACTTTTATCCATCAAGGATGGATGAAATCATAAGTACATTAAAAGTGCAGTGAATGCTGTTCTTTCAAACTTTCTATTCATTAAAAAA
>NW_015515176.1:2182-2652 GCF_001515645.1 Sinocyclocheilus grahami | reverse complement strand
TGTGTGTGTGTGTGTGTGTTTATGAACATCACCTCAGCTGACTGCCATGGAGGTCTGACAGACAAACAAACACCACATGTCCTCCGTTACGTCGTCTCTGTCCTATCCTTTCATTCCTGTCTTTTCTTTCTAAAGCAGACCGGATTAGTCACCTGAGCACGGTGCGCTGACCTGTCAAGTGTTTATCATACCTGGATGCACACGCGAAGACATTGGGCCCCACATAGCGATCATTGCTGAGAGCTGCTGAGATCATACCTCTAGCAAACCACAAACATCAGGCCGCTCATTCCACACATACCACACAACACTGAGAGAAGCAGCAGATCTCATCCAAACACTGCTGTGCTGACTGCATAGACTGGATTTTATGGGGCAGATTTACTAAACAAGGCAAATTAGCTTTAGAGCGCAATTCCATTAGCGCTGTCAAACGATTAATCACGATTAATCGCATCCAAAATAAAAGT
>NW_015515176.1:0-662 GCF_001515645.1 Sinocyclocheilus grahami | reverse complement strand
GAACTATAAAGCAAGTAAACAAGGAAAAGTATGCAAGTTAAAGTAAAAGTGCTAAATTTAGACCGAGCAAATAAATTATACAAGACGTATTTAATTGTTGATTTAATTAACATGAATTAATTCATTGTTAGAAATGTAAAACAAACAAACAAAGAAATGCTGAGTTTAGAACCGGAAAAGAAAATGTATGTTTTCATCTTTGTATGAAAATTCTTTAAATAAATAAATACATTTTACAAAAGAAAAATGAAAAAGGAAGAAAAAAATGATGTTATAAAAATTGTATGCTTTTGCCTATGCAAATATTTTAGTTTTATAATAGTTATAATTATGTTTTTTTATAAAGTTATAATGGTTTTATTATTGCACTGTTTTAATTTTTATATTTGTATTTAATAAACAAACAAACAATTAAATAAATAAATGAAGACACTTAAAAAGGAAAATTTAAAAGAAAAGAAAAGCTTATACTCAACTGGTGCCATTTTTTTGTTTTGCTTTGTTTTTACATACTGTAAGTTGTTTTGTATTTTGTGTTTTTATGTATTTTTCATCTTTGTAAGGAAATTCCTAAATTCTTTGGCAATACAAATGTTTAAAATGCCAAAAAATATTTGTCATGCCAAAAACCTGAAACGGAGACAGAGAAGCGGAAATGCGGA
>NW_015515175.1:5084-5481 GCF_001515645.1 Sinocyclocheilus grahami | reverse complement strand
TCTCTCAGTCATCATTGTATTGCTTTGCATAACATGGTTTGCCCCTACAATAAAACGGACAGTTTTGATAATAAAACTAAGCATTTAAATATCATATTACTAAGACATAATATTGGGAGATATAGAGTGAAAATTATTATTTATATGCAGTAGTGTTTTTAAGATCTTATTGATTTACATTACAAGCTATCAGAATTTCATCTTACATTTTGGGCATATAAATATCAGCATCTGCACCAAATAACATATTTTTGCCCAGTTGGGCCTCTGAATAAAATATAAGCATATTTTCCCCTTTAAGTATGAGCTCTATATTCTCTGTATATCATACTATGAGGCAATGAAAGCCTGATGTATCAAATAAGACACTCAATAAACACACACACACACACACACA
>NW_015515175.1:2437-3409 GCF_001515645.1 Sinocyclocheilus grahami | reverse complement strand
AATTTTGGAAAATTATTGTGGCTGTAGATATTTTTTTTTACTAGTTGGACTAGTAAGGATCCAACCAAAACACCCTGGTTACCCGCATAGCGACACACAACAAACAGCCACAACATCCGGGCATCATAGTAGCAACTTCTGTTTGTAGCAACTTTTATTTTGTGACTCTTTAGAGAGTCATCTACTGATTGCAGTATTTTACAGCATTTCCTTGTAAAACACACTCAAATAATCTTTGTTTTATTTACAACTTCGACAATATACAGTGATGAAAGTGTTTCTTAAAAAAAATTAAGGAAAAGAACTAGATTCTTATTAAAACTGTGTTGAATGAGTTTATAGTATTTTCCCATGTTCATCAAGAGAAGAATATTTAGCAGATGTTAGTATGAACAGTAATTAGGTAACTATTTATAGTAACTTTTATTGAAAACAAACCGATTTATATATTTTCTGAAGAAAATGTGGTTGCTATAGCATTAGTTTCTTTGACTTTGAAAGTTGGTTTCTAGGGTGTTCTGAGTAGTTGCTATGCCATTTCATGGTGGTTTCTAGGGCATTCTGGGTGACTGCAGGGAAGTGTGTTACAATGTCAGTCTATATGGGTTTTTACTGCCTGCTTTATCATCTGCCAGGTCAAAATCAATTGTTTATAGACGAAATAGCCCAATTTAGCAAACACCACAAATTATTATACAGTGTAATGCTTAACAGCTGTGCAGTTTGAAGTATTTAGTCTTATCTTGGACTTGAGCTAAAAATGAACTCTCACGCACACACATAACCCCTAACACAACTCTCCCCCCTCTCATCACGTCTGCCTCCGTGCATCTCTGATTACACAAAAAACCCATATGTGTGTTGCTGGAGCTCTTCAAAATCACCCCAAAAAAAGAGTTTCCAGACCCTCACAAAGACTCATTGTCACAATGTCTTTAAAAGGCTAAATATAAACTATGGTTGTTCAGAGTG
>NW_015515175.1:0-793 GCF_001515645.1 Sinocyclocheilus grahami | reverse complement strand
TGAGCCAAAATCATCACAATTAAAAGAACCAAAGACTTAAACTTCCACGACATTCTAATTTATTGAGATGCACCTGTATTAAAAAAAATAGCATACATTTTTAAGCAAAAACATTTAACAAAATTAACTTTGTTAGAATTCAAATGATTGAATATAATATATTAATTCCATAAAAGCCGTCTTTTCCAGTTTAATACTGTGCTTTTTAAACCAAGGTTTATCTTTATTTTTTTATTTATGAAATGTATGATTTAATTAAAAGAGAAAAAATATGCCGGTAACGTCAATTCACAACCACTTGCACTATAAGAAAAGTCTGTAAAAATAGGTTACAATGTACTGCATTTTCTGTTTTTTTGTTTTTTTCCCTTAAAGTGCGGGTACACAAATTCAAGTCATATATAAGTCTTAAAAATATATTATCTAAAATGTATATTTTAAATGTAAAAATAAATGCAATTTAAAAAATATGTAAAAAAAAATGTACTGTAGATATTTAAAGTATAAATATAAAATATAAACTATAAAATGTACTATTATATCATTAATATTATATTAATTTATATTAATAAATTAATATTATATTCATAAATATTTCCTAATATAGCAAGGAGAAGTTTGAAACAAGTCAAAATAACCTAGAGGTCAAAACAAAAAAGAAAAACAAAACTAACTAACTAACTAACTAAATAAATACTGTTTTTTTGTTCAGAAAAATGTTTGTAGTAACACATATAAGTGACCCAGTTGTCACCAAGTTTATAAAATGACTCTTTTACTGAGACAAAAGATA
>NW_015515174.1:1200-5482 GCF_001515645.1 Sinocyclocheilus grahami | reverse complement strand
CATTGGTCCAAAGAAAGCACACTTCTTACACACCCCTGCAGCTCTTTCTGAGTAGTAACATGAAGAATGCGGGATAGGTTAAAGGTCATTACTTTCCAGAACATGCCTCATCTACATTTTAGTCATCTGTGTATTAATGTTCAATAATTAGACACATTTGTGATAATTACAGTAATTCAGCCAATTACTGTTCTATCACAGTAGTAACCGATTCTTAAAATTGCACACACCAATTATTCACTCCACAGGCATTTGAGAAGATAGACAATTCTACTACTGCAAGATGAGACTGGAAGTGAAAATTAGATCACTTAAATACTTAAAGGAACAGTTCCTTAAAAAATGAAAATTCCATTATCATTAAGCCCATGTTGCTCCAAACTTGCTTCCTTTCCATACATTGAAATTATACCGTGATCAGAGGCTGTCAAGGTTAATAAGGTATCACTATATCCTATTATGCCATAAATTAATATAAGCAAACACACTTTTATAGTGCTTTGTCATTTTTGGATCTTGACAGTACCACACTCCATTCATTCTAATTGTATGGAAAGGAGCTGCATAACATTCTCTCTAAAATCTCATTTTGTTTTGTCAAAAACAGAAGTCACCTAGCGAACAACATATGGGTGAGAAAAATTATGACAGAATTTCCAATTTTGGATTAACTATTCCTTTAATATTTTAATTCCAACTTTTTCATCATCTGTCACATTAATTCAGATTTCCTTTGGTCACAGTGGCCAAGATAGCACAATAGACAGATACAAGATGGTGAATGTAGCTGTATGCTTGGCTAAAGGTTCTGGTACAGGGTTGAAAATTAACGGGGGCTTGGGGCAAAAATGCATCTAAATTTTACAAAAATGCCCCCCAAATTCAAGACAAGGGGGCAAAACTGGGGAAAAAAAGGAATGAAGCGTGTTGATTGCTGCATTACATTTAGATTTGCTCATGTTGCATCAATTTTCTTTTTATGCATTTATTGCAGCGTTGAATATTAATCACACATATTTCTGTTGAGCTAATGAATGTGAATCCAATCTGAGGCTGAATTCTCCACTCTCTTGAATTCTCTCATCATAAATAACAAAGTACAGATATTATGTAAGTAATACAGATTCATTGTGCTGTGTAGACAGCTTCAGTGATTTTAAGGGAAGTTTCTGCACGAATGTGCACTAGACTGTCATTAAACGCTTCAGTCATCATTCAGTGAACTTTCTTTGCTTGCTTAAATTTCTATATATAATTTATTCTCAGTTTGAATAACCATTCTGTTTGTCATCCTATTGTTATTTTGATTTTCTAATGTGTAAAATGCAATAAACTAATTCATAAATGGTTCCTTGCTTGTTATGACTGTGTAGCCAGAATATAACAGTTTCCCTAAACACAGAATTATTTTTATGTATTTTATAATTAATCAACATTAATGATAATTATTACAATATCAAGAACAATAATTGACAATAATGTGTTTGTCATAATATTGCAGCCCTACCCTGTAAGTTTTATTTTGTTTTTTTTTACTTTATGTAGGCTATTTAGATTATGTAATTGTGTAAATACATGTATGTCAACTTTGAGAAGAATTAAAATGTCTGTGTACATAAACATAAATGCCATGTCAGATACAGTTTGTGTTCCACCATTGCATGTAAAGACTACTTTTTTGTTGATGTTAATAAAATTGTTTTGGTAACAGTCTGTAGTATTGACTGATTGAAGTAACTGGTAAAATGTAAGCATTTTACATAAAAGACAACACAGACACATTTAATTAGGCAATTATAAAAACTGCCTACAATGGTGAAAATAAAAATATTCCAGGGGGCAAATATTGCTCCTTAATAGAAAAGTTAATTTCTGACCCTCTTCTGGTAGTATAGTAGCTTTGATTGGAGCAACCACTCACCTGCTTGAAGGATTGGTTAGAGAGCAGCTCCTGGCCAGGCAGAGGTACATTAGCAGAGAAAGAACAAAAACATCGGAAGACATGCAGAAGTTAACAACTGAAGCAGCAGAAGACTCAGCCAGAGCTGACTACAGCAAACATTCTCACAGGCCCCAGAATCTCTTGCAAAACACTGAAGAAGCTTTGGCTATTGCGTATGAAATCACTGTTTGACTTTTGTTGATATTGGGCCTGAGAACATATCTGCAGCATTTCTGCTCTAAATGCACTAAAATACTACTTCATGCTTAAAGCACTAAAGCATCTATTACATGCCATCCAGCAAAGAACAGCTGCTTAGTCACTATTGTAAAGCCTGAGGTTACAAAATACTCTCTCCCTCTTTCACACACACACAAACACATTTCTCAAACATGCATAAGAATGTCAGTACAGCTGTTATTTCAGAAGATCATTGCAGAAGTTATTCTAGAAATATCTGACTGATATTGAATGCAAAAAGTTTTTTGTGTGTCACATTTACATACTTGCTGCCTCTGGTAAGCTGAAAACATCTTCTCAATGTCTTTTAGGTCAAGAACTTTAAAGGCCCTTCTGTCATCAATCTCATACCAGATGGTACCAGTGATCTTGTTCTGAAAAAATAGGAAGATGATCAGGAAAGATGACTGTAATGTATTGTAAAGGGTTAGTCTCAGAAAACTGGAAAAAAATAAATAACTAAATACGTACATAAATAAATGACTTAATCTCTTAATCTCTCTACTTTGTATTAACTATGAGGTATTTTAATACTGCAAGTACCACCAAATAAATAAATAAAACAAAAACTGACTCACCTCTCCCAGTTTGGACCAGTTAAAGGATTTGAGTGGTTGTGAAGGTTGGGGGATGCTCTTTGTGCACAGGCTGGTTGTGGAGCTAATGGAAGCAGGTCCAGGTGGAGGTGGAACCCCAGAAAAGATGGGCGGGGCCCCAGGTGGGGGTGGAGGACCTCCCGGGGGAGGTGGAGGAGGTGGTGGGGGTGGGCAAGAAAAAGTAATAGGTGGAGGAGGAGGAGGGAAGCTATCCATCATCATAGGTGGTGGAGGTGGAGCCATCGGGCTCCCAGGAAGCGGAGGGGGAATGGGTAAATGAACTCCACCACTCTTAAAGTGAAAAAGATCAAATAATTCGCATTAAAATATGTTAGACAAATTTGCTGCAATGTATAAACCATCACAAATCACTCATGCTTAACCAAAACAGCTTCTCCTTAAGCATCTCTTACTAAACAACGCAATAAAAACATCAACATGGAAATTCTAACATTTTGTGCAATTGTTCTACTCATACATATCAAAGTAAATCATAATTGTTCTACTTATGCATATCAAAGTAAATCATACAACTACAGTACAGCACACCAGAAAGTGACAGATGGTGAACTCACTGAAAAGTCGCCTATTCGGGAGGACAGGTCTAATACTTGCTCCCTGGCAGAGCGCAACTCCACTCCTTCTTTCTGTAGTTTGTCCTTCATCTTGTTGAGTGTCTTCATCATATCCTCCTTCTCTTGTGTCTTGGTGTCACACTCCCTTTCTTTCCTTTCCAGCCGAGCCATCAGCTCTAAGTGTTCTAAAAAACACACATGCATTATCATTAAATAAGTTCACCCAGGCTCAGCTATGCAAGTCATTGTGAACCGTTACCTTTTCTGAACTTTTCGGCTTGGTCCCGCCACTGTTTGACTTCATTCTCATTGACAAGCCTGTAAACGGAATGAAGACTCATTATGTTGCACTCAAATGCAGGGTTATAAAATCCATTTTGCCCTATTTTCCACACTTACCTGTCATTTATTGTTTGTTATTTGTCAACTGTTACCAAAAACAAAAGCCAACATTAAAGACCACATGAAAGTTTTCTGTTTAGTAGTTAGCTATTAATGAGACCAAACAGATTGATGAATCTTCTTGTCCACAGATGTGTATATCATTTTTATCCAATAAAATACTCTTCAGAATGAGAATGTCCCTCTTAATTATAAATACTACCTTCATTCAACTAGTAATAAGAAGTGCCAAATTATGGTTCATCAGTTTATTTTCCAAAACATGAACTGATTAAAAAGAAAGTAGAAATTTGATTAATTTTGAAGTTGCCTTGATTGGTTGCATCCACGGTACAAGATGTTAAGTACGGGTTTGCTATGTGGTTTGTAGTCTGGCTGTAAAACTGATGGCAACATACAAAAGAAAACTTGTCATCAAGCCAATTCACGGGGTCTTTAAACCAAAGGGGCCACTGTTAAACCGAAGCAATGACATACAGTCGGGGAAGATTTTTTTTAATAACACATTTATAACATTTAAAAAAAAT
>NW_015515174.1:0-272 GCF_001515645.1 Sinocyclocheilus grahami | reverse complement strand
ATAGTGAGAGCACATCTGAGGTGATAAATGATCCCAGGAAAAAATTAATATTTTTTTTTTTCCTGCTCAGAGAACTGTTGGACACCTGTGGTAAGCATATGGCCTGAAATTCAACATTCTTATGACCATTAATGACAGCAATACCAGTGTTAAGACTTTAGAGTCCTGCATCTTCCTTTAAAATATCAAAATGTTTAAAGTTGTTTGATACCAGTTTCCATTTTAGTCAACTGACTTCCACTGACTTCCATGTTAACAGTACCAGATCCCAG
>NW_015515173.1:4325-4807 GCF_001515645.1 Sinocyclocheilus grahami | reverse complement strand
GAATGCGCTTTATTTCACTTCTTTTGGACTGATGCACTGCAACACTCGCTGACTGCCATTAAACAAGACAATCGAAGATCAAAGACAATTTTTAATATAACTCCGATTGGATTCGGCTGAAAGAAGAAAGTCATATGCACCTAGGATACCTTGAGGGTGAGTAATTCATGGGCTAAATTTCCTTTTTGGGTGAACTAACCCTTTAAGTGCTTGATCCTGGGCGGCGATGATTAGGCTCTCCGTTTATCCTTTCAGGCCGGATTTTCCAAGCTAGACTGGCTTCCTTGTCTACAAATGGCTCATTCAGATATTTAAAGAACTTGCCATGGATAGCCTTCTCCTCCTTCACAGACTTGATCCAATCTCGTTTTATATTTTTTCTCAGTATATGACCTTCGTCCAGAGAACTCCCGCTCGGCTTTCCACCCACAGTTTTAGCACTCTCTGGATGATCCTCTTGTCTGGGAAGACCATAGTGTTTG
>NW_015515173.1:1642-3566 GCF_001515645.1 Sinocyclocheilus grahami | reverse complement strand
TTTGATGAACTGAATGATGGTGGGACTCACTCGATAGATCTTTAGAGCTTCCAAGATCCATGAGTGAGGGATACTATCGAATGCCTTCTTGAGCATGGCCTGGATTGACTACAAGTTTTTCTTGCGTTTCTTGGCATCTTCAGTGACCATCTTGCTAATGAGGAGTTGATCTTTACATCCTCTGGCTCCCTTCATGCAGCCCTTCTGTTCATCTGGGAGGATGTTGTTTGTCAGCAAGTGGTCATATACCTTCTCGGACACTTCTCGGCTGCTGTAAGAAGCTTGTACATTGTCAGCAGGCAGGTTATCAGATGGTAGTTCTTGGGATCTCTAGGATCCTTGCTCTTGTAGAGAAGAAATGTGACTCCAGTCATCATCCATTCAGGGATGGATCTTGGGTCTTGCAGAACTTCGTTCATTTCTCATCAGGTGTTGATGTAGAGCATTAAAACTCTTGAGCCAGAAGTATTGCAGCTTGTCTGGACCAGGGGATTTCCAGTTCTGTGCTCGTTTGATGATTCTGAGCACGTCAGTGAAAGTAAGCTCAGTCCATGCTTGCGGTGTTACTCATTGGTTTGCTTTCTCCTCATCCTTGATCCACAACGCTTCATTGTTATGTTTAACATTATCCTTAAGGATGCTGTGTCAGATTGTCTCAACAGCTGGTTGTGAAGGCAGTTCAGAGATGGCATCTTGCTGTTTGTTCAGAAGCTGGTAGAATTTCTTGGTATCCTCTCTAAACAGCTTGTTCTGGTAGAACTGTTGCTGGCATTCTTTGTACCTTCACAAACCGCTGAGCCCTTGCTTGTAGCTTTATCTTGACGTCCTGGGTGAACTCCTCGAGTTTACTGTAGTCCATACTGTAGGCCAATCTGAGTATGCGATTGATCTATTTATGGACATGCCTGCTGGCGACTCCAAGCTTGAGCTCACTGAGGATGGAAAGGATCCTGCGATGTTGGTCGACCTTCTGCTGAAGCCTTCTCTTCCATAGTGGTTCTTTTCTTGCCTTCTTTGGAGTGTCCCTCATCTTGCCTGCGTTGACTGCACCTGCTGCATACTCAAGTGTGTTGAGCTCTGTGATGTTTAAAGGATATTGCCTTGCGATGTTAACCAGGGCCTGGTTCGCCATCTCGATGTTCTGATCCAGCTACTTGCTTCGTCTCACATGCTTGAGTCTCCTCCTGTCCTTGATGGCGACACTCTCTAAAGCAGCTTCACTTGGATCCTGGTTTCCATCTCTTGGACTCTTGCATCACCTGATTTGGGAGCAACAACTGAAGGGTCAACTCCAGTGGTCTCATCCACTTGATGCTGATCCTCAGAGATGCTCTCAGCAGGCTTCTGCTGTTGCTGTGGTTGATCTCCAGCAAGTTCTTTCTCCAGGGAACTATTGCTTGTCTCTTTATGTTGGATGCGCCTGATGACATTAGCTTTGATCTGTGCTAATTCAGTGTCTACTAGCCATTTCTTTGCTTCGATGCTTCTAATCTGCGTATTCACCTTGTTCGGGTCCATATCTAGGTGTATATCTGGGTTCCGTTGGCGCCAGATTGTGTAGGTCCCTCTTGTCTTAGGTGCCTTCATGCCTGCCTCAGTGGCATAGTAGAAGGACCACATCAGATCCCTATACTGATCGACAGTCCAGATTTGTCTACTTTTCGTAGCTTTGCTTGACGTGGCTGTCGTTGGTGTTGCACTAGACATGTCAGGTTGAGAATCCTCGTTCCGATGACTGTCCAGTACTTGTGTATCAGTATTACACTCTGATAAACTGAGTCTTTGCGTCGATTTCGCCTGATGACTGACGCTCCTCACCCTGCCGGACGCGACACCTGTGCCTCCAATATCACAGGTCCCGTTTACTTCATTCAATTAGTTTCTCTTTGACCACACAATCATGGTTTGTTTCAATGTCCACTCC
>NW_015515173.1:0-1505 GCF_001515645.1 Sinocyclocheilus grahami | reverse complement strand
ATAAATAATGCACTTTAATAATTTAGTTTATAAGCACTTGTCATTACAAGTTTAGGAAAATGGTTGGTGTGTTGCATTCCCAAAAGCATGTTATAATCGACTGAAATGAACTGAGCTGAACACAGTGAACGCGTTTCATTCTCTGAAACACACAGTGCATATATTTATTTAGTTAAATCAGTTTCTGTGACTAATCATGCAGCCCTACCTTAACCAAACGTTTTCCCAAAAGCATCGCAAGTCATATCTTACAACTATTATGCTTATGAAAAACACAGGCTGACAATATATATTCCTTCACCTATTTCATGCATCTACTAAGCATCTGCACCGCATGTTCTGCTAAATTTTACTTTTTCTTTCTGATTGTCTTCACACTCAAAACAGCACTTCTGAATGTTTGGTGTTAAAAATACTTTTCACAATGGTTGAGAGCCGTCGCATGCACCGCTGCATGTCAAGTCGACCTGTGAATTGCGACAGTGGTGCTGCCACAACAAACATCTGTGAGAAACAAACAGGAAACTCACCGCAGTAGCTTTTAACCAACCGCGTGACGCCTCGGACACCTTCAGAGCATCACTGTCTGTCGTCTCAAAGGTGATGTTCCCCAAAGACAGAATGCCAGCTAGAATAGTCATCATGTCCACCTTTTCCTACAAAGGAGATGTGAAGGTCTATCAGGGTTTCTGCAGGCAACTTTAAGACGAAGTAAAGAACATTTAAGGAAGGGCACACAATATGTCTGTATGGCCTCTGAATAGCAACGTCTTGTATTATCAACGCTTTGAAGTTTCAGATCTCTATTACGTTTTAGATCTCCAAATATATGTAAATCTCTATGCTCAAAACCACAAGAATATAAAAATAACTTTTATTGTAGCTTCAGATCACACTGCAAAAAAGTGGCATTCCTCCTCAGTAATTTTGTCTTGTTTTCCAGTGCAAATGTCTAAAGATTTTTCAAATGCATTTACTTGAGAAGCAAAATGACATGTTTTCTGGGAAATTGATCAATGAATGATGAATGTTTTTTGATTAAAACAAGAACAAATATTTGCCCACAGGCTCAGAAAAATCTACTTAATTCAAAGGGAAAATAATTTTCATTCCTCATATTTGTTTTTATTTTAAGCACAAACTCACTACAATTTTGATCAATTTCTCAGAAAACAAGACTTCATATCTTCCTTTTGCATCTTCAGTAACTGTATCTTGATTTAAGGATGTTTAGATGTTTGTACTGGAAAACAAAACAAAAATACTAAAGAAAATAATTTTTTTTGAAGTGGATGCATCATTTAATGCCAATTTAACACTTTCTGCTTCGATTTAACACCTTTTTAAGGCCTTAATTTGTGGAAGGGGCAAATTAATGCTCTTTATGGTCTGTGGAAACCCTGGTCTATAAACAAAAACTGAACAAATACATTGCAAATGCTGTTAGGTTTTGCACCATTTTTAAACACCTCTAATTTTATGGTACTGTCGTGCAAAAAAAAAAA
>NW_015515172.1:4892-5482 GCF_001515645.1 Sinocyclocheilus grahami | reverse complement strand
GCTGACAGTGTCGTGTAAACATGACTGAAGACGAGAAAAGAGGAATGATTCACGATCTGAGCTCCGATCGGAAATTATGGTTCACTTTCTGATTTATTTTTTATTAAACCGTACAAACATCAAGCCATTATTGCAGTACAGTTAAAAAAAATAAAACAAAGACAAAGAAAGAATACGCAAATACAAATCCCTTAAGAAAATCAACCATGGTTTTATTACAGTAAAAGTGTAGTAACCATGTTTTTAAATATAATTACACTTGTACTACAAATACCACAGTTAAACTATGGAGAGTGTAGCAAAACCATGGTTCATTTGTGCTTATGAACTTGGAATAGTTTAATATACTCATCTAGATCAACTTTGAATAAAGAAAAGTTGTGTGTGTGAAATTTAGCTAGCAGGAATCAAATTAATTACGTTATAGGCCTAGGCCTATTTTCCTGTTCTCTTTTGAGTAGTCAAACAATCCAAAGAACACTTTGAATATGTAAAAAATTTTTTAAAAATTGTATTTAGTTTTTTCTTGAAATTTTATCTTTCAGTGTACTTTCTGCTATAATTCAATCTCAGTATTGCTAAGCAGAAAA
>NW_015515172.1:0-850 GCF_001515645.1 Sinocyclocheilus grahami | reverse complement strand
ACGGTCGAACGCATTCGCAAACACACAACAACACACTTCGGATACAAAGTGCTCAGTCTGGCTCGACGCGGCCTGTCGGATCCTCCGGAGGAATTATGGGAGATAACAGAGCTGCAGAAGCTCAATCTCTCGCTCAATGCATTGCGATCCGTTCCATCGTCTGTGGGTTCCCTGCAGAACCTGCTGGTGCTCAATCTTTGGGGAAACCAGCTGACTAGTTTGCCTCCTGAAATCGGACGGCTTGGAAACCTGAAGGTGCTTTTTGCATGTCGTAACCGTCTGAGCGACGTTCCCGAAGAACTGGGTTCATGCACCAAACTGGAAGTGTTGAGTCTGGCCGGTAACCAGTTAACTAGTCTCCCTGCGTCGCTTTCAGCCCTCGCCGGATTAAAGAAGCTCAACCTGAGCCACAATCTCATCGCTCACATCCCCGGCTGCGTTTACAGCATGAAGAGCCTGGTGTTCCTGCAGCTGGCCTGTAATAGACTGGAAAACATCGCCGATCAGATCCAAGCGCTGGCCGAATTGAAGATCCTCATCGTCGAGGGAAACTGCATCCACGCGCTTCCCAAGATGCTCTGCCGTCTGACCAAGCTGGAGCTCCTCAACGTGGATTTCAACGACATCCAGAGCGTGCCGGCGGAGATGCACCGGCTGAGACGTCTGGAGAAACTGGCCTGCCATCCGCTGGATAAAGGTCTGCACATCAGACACAATCCTCTGCTGAAACCCATCAAAGAGGTTCTGGACGGAGACCTGCAGGCGCTCTACAGCTATCTGAAGGCCACGTGAAGCACTTGAAATCAGCCCAAGGCTTGCTTACCGTCTCTGAGAGATGCAGCTTTGGCTG
>NW_015515171.1:1988-5483 GCF_001515645.1 Sinocyclocheilus grahami | reverse complement strand
TATGACTATCCCATAATTTCAACTCTTTATCATAAATTCAAATTTGATCTCATAATTTTAACTTTTTGTGATTTTAAACTTTCAAAAATTTTGATTTTTATCCTATAATTATGACTTACGGTGTCATTTTAATCTATATAATTTTTTTCGTAATTTCAGTATCTCCATAATTTCAACTTTTTACCTCATAAATTTGACTTCTCATAATTTCAACCTTTTGTCATAATTATGACATTTTATCTCATAATTTCAGTTTAGCTCAATTTAGACATTTTTATCTCATAATTTCACCCTTTTGTCATAATTATGATTTTTATCTTATAATTGTGACTTGCATGCCATAATTTGGATTCATCTCATAATTATGACATTTTATATCATAAATATGATTTACCAAATCATGTTTTTTTTCTTATGTGGTGGAAATGTGCTTTCCAGCATGAGAAGAGTCCTGATCATCTAGTGTCTCGATATTGCAGGACGACACACACACTGAACTTTCATTTGAAATTTAATTTGGAGTTTGGAAAAATCCCTAGTCATAACCATGTGCTAATCTTCGCCTTGGCAAATATCACTAACTAGCGTGAGCTCATTCATATTGAAAGGTGGATTGTGATGAGATAAATTCAAAGGCCTTTCTGCACTAATGATGAAGACGGCAGGTGTTTCTCGCTCAGATCTGATACACTAACCACTAGAGGACGTGCTGCTCTTCCCACACTGCCATATTAAAGCAGAATAACGGCCTCATTCAGCCTGTCAGTCAAGCCTAAAAGGCACTGAACTTCTGCTTTCCCTCGTGTTTGACCTTCGCTGCTTGAAATACGCGCACACACACATGCCTGCAGCAGTGTCACGGCAAATCCAGTCTACATGCACTGGCCTGATCTCAACTGTCTGTAAAACTCATATTTATATTTATGACACCGACGCTCTTAAATTCTCCATTAATCCACTTAATATTTCAGAGCTGAAGCATTAAGCAGCTCTCGTCAGATGTGACAGGAATGATCTCATGGAGATTAAGAGGGAAGAAACACACACACACACACGAGATCAATGACAAATAAGGATGTTGGAGATCATAAACAAGAAAAATCTATAGTTTAAAATGTGTCAGGTTGTTAGAACTGCTTTTCTTTTTTCATGTCATTTTCAGTTTAGCCTATAAAACACCAGACATTTTTCTTTTAAATATTTATATATTTTAAACATTTTTAAAAAATAATAATAAATGCAAGCAATTTTTATGATCTCAAGATGGTTACACCACCTAGATATTTTAAATGCTGAATTCTGAATACTACTTTTACTATATATTTGCCATGTCTTTATTTGGCAGAAATATTCTGCCTTTGATTTACCAGGGAAAAAGTTTGTTTGTTTTGATGTTACATTTTAAAATACAAATAGAATTGTACATATATTTAAAATATAATGTGCTTAAAAAAATAATAATTATACAAGTTTTTATATCATTATTTTTAATAATCATAATAATAAATATATTTTTACAAACTCAGGACGGTTACACAACCTAGATATTTTTTCCTTAACACCTCACATTTTAATTCAAGAAATTAAAACATGTTCCTATCTGTTCATTATCTGCTTGAACAGCATTTTTAATGTAAAATCAAAACATTCCCAGGCAAAACTGGGCTCTAATCATTAAAACTAATGCCTAACCCAATTTATTAAAGGCTTTTTACATTTCACCACAAGCACCTTGACATTTTTTGATTTTACATTTCTCTGCACCAGTGGCCATGCATATTTTTCTGCATCTGTAGCACACCTAGTCTATATTTTATGAAAGCAATTTTAATGTGTGTTTAAATAAATGAACAGATCTGAACAAAAAGAGTCCTAAACACAATCAGCGTTCATATGATTCCAGATCTGATTGCATAGAACTTTCAGCACAGTTCAGTCCTGTCTGCAGTTAAAGCAGCTCAAAGACATGTTACATGACAGACATGTTCAGCAGACGAGCCTGTGGAGGCTTAACATTTCATGCTGCTCTGTCACACGACTCAAAGCCGACGTGTTTTCATTGAGTTTCCTGGAAGACGAGATTCACTGAGTGTAAGAAGCGCGCTGGAGTCCCCGGAGGGATTATATCAGACAGAAGGCATCGTGAACTCAAGCCTGAAAGCCGAGCGGATGTCTTCTCTCACCCCTGAAATAACCCAGACACACATCCACCTGATCGACAAATAACATCCTCAGAGAGCTGGATGAGACAAAATCAAGCCATACGTGTGAGTGAAACACTCAGTCTGCCTCTGTCACTCACAGTTAATCAGGCTGCTTTATTCATAAAGAAAAGCTAAATAATTAAACATGCAACCTAGGAAGAAATGTTTTACTCTTGCATAAAAACACCAAGCAGTATATAGGCCTTAATATAAGATTTATGTATCTGAATTCCATATACAATTTCCATGCATCTGGATTATGCAGATTTAACAAAAACTAATGAACTTAATGTGACTCAAATTTGTCAGTCTTACTTCAATGATTTGAATGTCAGATTAATGCAAAAGTGTACATGTTTTAAATAAGAAGGTTTATTTTTAGCATCAGTAAATCCAATTAGTTTCTATCTCAGTCCTCATACTTTTTAACAACATAAATTGAATTTTCACAATGAACAGATTTATGCTGATTATTATGCTTATTCTAACCAATTTGAATAAAAGCATATTGATTATTTAAATAAATGTGATTTTATTAAAACTATGATTATGTAAATGAAATTAAATAGATGCAAATAGTTAATAATAAACAATGCATTTATTTATTTATTTGGAGTGCAGAAATCTGAACTGTTTCAGTGATATATGACTGACAAATATGTATTACATAAAATGTATTAGTTTGTTAAAACTAATCCAAATGCATGCTTTTTTTTAATGCAATCCAAAAACCTAAATCTTACATTTAGGCCTTTTTTGAGTGAATACTGTAATAGCAGATGGCTGCATATGGAAACTAGAGCAGACTGGAACAGTGGCAGACGTGTGTGTGTGTGTGTGTGTGTGAGAGAGAGAGACAGAGATTCAGGTAGGGCTGGACGATATGGCCAAAATTTATATCACGATATATTTCTTAATTTCGGTCGATACGATATAATTCCGATATCGATATGAACACTATTAAAAAAGCCTCATAAAAACGGCCACAACAGATGTCTGTACCTACAAACTTATGAAAAATTAATTTGCCAACTCTATGAAACCTACTCCTATAAAACTATACAATATTTTAGGAAGAAAATGTAGCCAAAAATTTAGCCAAATCCAAAATACAGCAAAAACAGTAGCATTTTTTTATATTTTTACTATTTAAAATAACTGTTTTCTATTTGAAAATATAATTTATTCCTGTGATTTCAAAGCAGTGCTTTAGCATCATTACTCCAGTCACATGATTCTTCAGAAATATTCTAATATTCTGATTTGCTGCTCAAAAAACATTTATTATTAT
>NW_015515171.1:0-1386 GCF_001515645.1 Sinocyclocheilus grahami | reverse complement strand
GCAGGAATGATGGGAAATCACGTCTGATCAATTAGTGCCAGCGGAGAGACGCGCTGTTGCTGACGCATAATCGCATCAGTTCCTCTGCAGACGGCAGCTATTAGTCTCCATTTGATCTCGTCATGTTGACGGCTCGTGTGTGACATTCAGACTGATGTCTAAGGCATCTGAGGAAGCGTTTGCATGAGTGAAAAAAGCAGACGTTACCGAAACTGCTGCATCATGGGATTTTTTTGTGCAGACTGACAGGACTAAAGGAGGTAATCTATGTTTAGACACATTTGTATACCTGAAGCATGAATTCTGCCCGTTACCCAGCGTCCTCTCTGCCAGGAGATCCTGGCAAGGCCTGAAAGCGCTGCATCTGAGAGGAATGATCTATCATTCCTCTCAGAGTCATCTGGTACCAAGCTTTTCCATTTGGAACAAATCTGCTGGCCAGAGTTTCTTACTTGGACGTGCGGCGGCCCAAAAGGCCTCTAAAATTACCCCATAACATCCAATGAGCAAACCAGATTAGACCTGCTCCTGCTCCAATCGTTTGGGGAGAGATCTGAAAATTGCGTTTATAATTGTGTTTGTCTCACCATGTCTTCATGGTGAGTTTATCCAGCTAACGGCCGTCTTAATTCTGCCGTGTCGATGCAGTGCTGCTGAGAATGGTGCTACAGAGAAACAGCATGTTCATATTTGACTAGAGTCAAGCATCATTAATACTTCTAGTATTTCTAGTGATCTCAAAACTCTAACATTAAGTATTGAACTTCAGCTTGTTACTTTAAAAAAATCTCAGCTGCATGATTGTCTATATGGCTACATAAGGATTTATTAAAAATGATTGTGCACAGATGCTGATAGTATATTATAAAATATTTATATGTGCTTATTATTTAATAAATTTAGTAAGCAGTGCTTTTCCTTTTAAAGCCTTGACATTTTTTTTAAATAAAAATGAGCATAGCAGAGATGTATTCACATCATTATCTCTTTTGAACACGTATTTGATCATGATCTGGTTTTATGTATTTTTAAATAAATGACCAGATCTGAACACATCTAAGCATCACACAGGGTTATTAAAGTTAACTAAATCTAAAATCTTGAATTACTTGAAATAAAGTAAATTAAATAAAGTATTTTACTACTGAAAAAGTAAAATATATTAAATATATAAAAATAATAATTCTTCTAGTTGCCAACATTTTTCTTTCTTATTTAGTTTAACTTGATGTACTAAAGTAACTAAAACTAAATCTGAAATAAAAAATGTATAACATTTTCTAAATGATGTCAGGCTGGTTCTAATGACACTTCAACCCAAATCAGTCCAGACTAAAAATAATGCAGAACATAATATATATATATATATATATATATATATATACA
>NW_015515170.1:5037-5483 GCF_001515645.1 Sinocyclocheilus grahami | reverse complement strand
CAGTTTAATTCCCTATATTAAAAATGGAAATAATAATGATGAAGAGAGTAAAAAAAACACAAACTCCGTGTTTACAGATATGAAGAATGTTCTGCTGGAACACACACATTGACTCTGAGCACAGTAACCTGTTACTGTCATTTCATTATTCTGTAAATATAAGAAATGTCTTGCATTTATATTCAATCACACTCTGTTATCCCTTTACTGTTACTATCATAAAATGTTGACTTTTAAACCTAAATTTAACATCCAAGCACTATCCACTCATCTCCAATCACCCGTGAGCAGAATAGGATTGGAGAGATGGAAAAGGAGAAAAAGACAGGAACTTTAAAAGATAGCCATATATTTAAATGTGGGCTTATGAAAATATGGGCTAATAAAATATATTCAAGCCAAATGTATATACTGTTAGTATTAGTATAGGCCTACTTGTTTTTTTT
>NW_015515170.1:2605-3281 GCF_001515645.1 Sinocyclocheilus grahami | reverse complement strand
GGGGAGAAAGGCAGGTCTCTAACACTGAGGCTGAGGCTGAGGTTGGGGAGGGTGTGATGGGAAGGTGAATTCAATAACTCATAGACCGCTGTGTTCCTACATTCCAGGAATAAGAGGAGACAAGGACTAGATGTCCTTCGGTTTAAGATTTTTAGATTGCCAAATACACACCACAAAGTATTAGACCTTAAGTTTGTATTTATGAAGAGCATATGGCAGCACATAACTGTCTTCAGTCTTGGGTAGGGATGTCCAGTTCACAAACTAATCGTTCTTTTGAACCAGTTCTTTTTAGTGAACTGCATGAACCATTTCACCAAATTGGACTGAACCGTTTGAAACGGCTTGGCTCAAGTTAGCATAGATCTTCAAGTTATTGAATCAGAACTCACTTTGGATGTGCCTGACCATCATTTCGACTCAAAATGGGACAGTATCCTATGATGCCGGTTTTTGGCAAATCATTCAGCGCTCCAGCTAGTCCAAAAGTACACTGAACTTATAAGAACAGTCTTTTGCACATTTGCAACATGCAAACTGTTTGAGGACTGAGTAAGGGTTTCATAAAGGGGGAATGAAATGTATGTTTCTGGTGTCTTTTGCTGAACAGCATGTATAACAAATAAAACACAGGAAATATGTTTCCTATATGTTCCCAAAGATCCAATGGCGGTAG
>NW_015515170.1:0-1206 GCF_001515645.1 Sinocyclocheilus grahami | reverse complement strand
GGTTCAGTAAAACCGGTAAGTTCATTTATTTCAGCATAAAGCATTGAAACAGCCAGGTTGTGCTGAAATTTATACATCTAGACTAGCAAATCAAGAAACATCCATCAATGTCATTGTATAGAGTGGAATATGCAATGTGATGCATTTGGGAGATGATCTTGGAGAGAATGAAAGGCCGTTCGTTTGAAGCATCATATTAGCCTAGAGCTTTCTTTAATTGCATTACTTGATCTAATTAGACCCAATTAGTCCACTGTGGTAAGACTGTGTACATGTTCCTGCTCCATTGACACAATTCTTTTGCTCCACAGGGTAGAGAGATCTACAGACCAGGTGATCAAGCCTGTCAACGTGGAGGCCTTATCCAAGTGGGTGGGTAAGATCCCCCCAGATGTGCTGCGGGACATGCCTGTCATCGCCCCCATGCTGGCCAGGCTCGGCTATGATCCCCACGCCAACCCTCCCAACTACGGCCGGCCCGACCCCCTCGTCCTGGATAACACTAGAAGGGTGAGCATCACCCACTAAATATCTTTTGTGGTGACTTTATTCATTTGTACCTTGAAGCGCCTCGACCTCATTTTCCTCCATCCGCTAGTAAATAATCTTGCTGCTATTATTAGGTCAGATATGATATATCGGACACATAGCCATGTATTTGGGTTAAAAGTGTTCCTCAAGCTAGGCTGTATGTTATGAGACTGGGATCAGAGGATTTGGTATCGCTTAGCTTTTGTGCTTTTTACTTTTTAATCCAAGTATTAAAAGTCATTTACATTCCACACATCCTGCAGGGGTGAGCAGCTCCATGTGTGAAACAGGTACTTAGGTGTGAGTTGCACCTCTGGGACTAGCACAGGATGGTTATGCAGATCAGAGAATCTGTATGTGAGCTGTTACAGCTCCACTAGGTTCTCTTGTGTATGTCCTAGATTGTGAAGAAATGCTTATTGAAAGACCTTCTGTTTATTGGTTTCAAATGATTATATCGAGACTGAGGGACAGGACTGTGCAATATACTAAATAGTTACGATAGACTGTATGTGTTGACATTTATTGATATAGATATATAAAAATAGATAGATAGATGTGACTCAAAACAAAAATGTTCATATAAATCTCTGCATTTTATGGTGTTTTAGTAAATAAATTACTGTTTATTGTTTATGGATTGTTGTATTGGTCCATAAAAATATTTTTAAAAAA
>NW_015515169.1:5179-5484 GCF_001515645.1 Sinocyclocheilus grahami | reverse complement strand
ACATCTTCCTCAGTATTTCTAATACAAATATCTATACATCCTTAAATCAAGACACATTTACTTGAGATGCAAACTAGACATATGAAGTCGTTTTCTGAGAAATGGAACAAAATTAAGTGAGTTTATGGTTAAATCAAGAACAAACGTCTGTCAATGGGGAATCAAAACTTAACTTAAGGTGATTTTTCTAAGCCTACTAGCAGATATTTTTATTGTTTTAATAAATTCACTTCATTTTGATCAATTTCTCATAAAACAAGACTTATTTGGTCATTTTGCTTCTCAAGATAATGCGTCTCGATTTG
>NW_015515169.1:2945-3535 GCF_001515645.1 Sinocyclocheilus grahami | reverse complement strand
ACACGTATATTCCTCTCATATCTTTCTTTGATTTTCTTGACAGATTTTGTGAGAAGGACTGCTGAATGAATTCAGAGAAAATATTTGATCTCCTGTGAGGAAATGATTAGACGAGGATGTCTCATAAACATCTGACTAAACACAAACTGAGAACGACCCAAAATGAGCTGCATGAGTATTTTTAGCACACTTCAACAAACCACCTGATTGAGGAGATTTCAAAGAGAGGAAAAATAACACACCAAATATGGAAGAAAAAAAATTAAAAGCTTTGGTACAAAAACAGCTGTATTTATTAATCTCTAACAAACTCATCAACATCACTCCACTGAGGAGGAACATTCTGGAACCTGGTCTTCAGGGAAAACTACAAAATACATGAGTGGGAGCTACACATGGTCGTGACAGCCCATTCAACTCAAGCAAGGAAAGACAGAAATGCTAGAAGCGCTTTGAGAGTCAGCTGATATCCCAGCATGCCCCACTGAAGTGCTTCAATCAGCCGTACTGAAACGCAGTTCATCTGTCAACACATTGAGGGATTCAGTCACGCAGGAGCTTCAACACGGATCCTCACAACAGCAGCAATA
>NW_015515169.1:0-1572 GCF_001515645.1 Sinocyclocheilus grahami | reverse complement strand
GTTAACATTACTTAACGCACAGAAAACTAACATGAACAACTGTATTAATAAATGCAGTAAAAAATGCATATTGTTAGCTAATGCATTAATATACAGTATGTTACAAAAATGAGACCTTATTGTGAAGTGTTATCTATATTTTAATATTATAATAATATGGGAAACTATAGTTACAATATTGTGGGGTAGTACACAAAACTAAACTGCCCTCTCAAGGACAGACAGATCACCACTACTGAAATAAACCGTCTCTATAATGAGTTTGAACACACACCGACCTTCAAATTCAGCCGACGGCTCGTCGCTTCTGACTCCAGCCATGTGGTGCTGCTGTGTGACAGACTGGGCCAGCATCCCCTCCAGCCGGTCCAGTGTGGCCTGACCCTCGGCCGTCAGGTGAGACAAACCCTCCTCATAGGTGTAAAACGTGGGGACGTCGCCCTGGCCCTGACCCTGACCCTGCTCTTGCTCTGAGAGAAAAGAGGAACGGCACAAAAGCACTGAAATCATATGAGGAGACACCAAGCCTCAGTACTCCGAGATGATTGACATTAATATCGCCTTCACTCAAAAGTGGAGAGAAACCGGATCAGTGCTTCTCAACCAGGGGCCTCAGGAGACCTCAAGATGGCTTTAAAATGACTTCAAATAAAACAAAACCAGCTTTAGAATGAAATAAAACCAGCTAAAAATCCAGATGTAAGCCAAGCTAGCTTTAATTTGCAATCGAAATCATTTTAATTTTTTTATTTTAAAAATCTCATTGTCTTTGAAAGTTATATATTTCTAGTTATGTCATGCTTTAAAATATTTTATGTAGAAACAAGCTGAGAAATTTCCATTTGAGAGTAAAAAAAATATTTGAAAAACGGCTAGAAACATGCAAATTAATGCTCGTAAAAAGTATAAACTCTGAAAAACAGAAACATTATTTATTTAATTATTTATAGAGAACTGAATTACTTTCATTTGAATTATTTAAAAAGCAGTTTACTTCATTATTCTAGAATTGCAGAATGTAGTGATTTTAATTTGAATGACTTACGAATAGTTCATTTAATTATTTTAAGAACTTAGTTTAATTTTAGGATTTAAAAGTAGTTTATTTCATTATTTTAGAATTACGGAATTTAGTGATTTGAAGTGGCTTCTTTCATTATTTTAAAAAGTTTATTTTATTATTTTAAGAATGACAAACTTCAATTATTCTAATTCCAATTACTTATAAGTGGTTTATTTCCTTATTTTAATATATTGCCATTCCTGGATGGCCTGCCATTTGTGCAAATAAAAAGCTTTTTTACAGCTTTAGTACCAGAAATGTCTTGGCCTGTATGAGGGACCTTTGAACATTGTCTTGGACTCTGGGGGACCTTGGGAGTCCAAAAGGTTGAGAACGCCTGCACTAGATGCATTATGGATCCAAATCACACTCACCAGCCTCCTCGACGTCATACTCCTCTCCCTCGTAATCGTCGTCATCTGTGTCCGCGTCCTCGGGGTCGGGGTGCAGGGCCTGACAGTCGCACATGGCAGAGAACATGGGCTCCACTGCACACACACACACACACA
>NW_015515168.1:3976-5493 GCF_001515645.1 Sinocyclocheilus grahami | reverse complement strand
GCCTAACGCAGTACACGTAGCAAGGTGTATATATATATATATTATGTTCCTGGAATTGAATTTGTAGGGTTTTTATATAAATCATGAATATTTTGATAATTTTATGTAATGTCTCTGAGATAAATGGTCTGTAAATGGTTGCAAATCAGTGCTTTTTTACCCAGAAAGTGTGTGTTTCTGACAAAGCCTTGGGAAGGCTTACAGATTTGGCATTTGCGTGTTCTGTAAACAGTGCTTCAGGGACAGTGAGTTAGGAAAAAGGGGATTATTGAGCCCGATGTCACCAAGTTTGTCTTAAAAAATGTTACAGCTTAAGTATCAACAGAACAGAATAATACATTTAGTGATAAAACTTTGGGGCTTTTCACAGATTAAAAGTTGTTAATAAAAAGTTGTTGATTAATAATAGTTCTGAATTAGTGCCCCATGAAATAATGCACATAAAATGCTCCATGTATAGACAATGTCCAGGCTAGCAAATTTAATCTTCAAGTTAAACTTTAAATCTGAGACACAGTAACTGTCCCAGATAAAGAAGAAGTTCAACACAATTGTTTCATATTGATTTAAAATAATTCATATGAATCTTGATGAGATTCTAGAATTTAAGCCATCTAAATAAAACTGGTTCTTTGGTGCATCACTTTAGACTGTCAGACCTCCAGGTCTGATCTTTGGCCAGGTTTTTAAAGAAGGATGTAAATGTGAACTCTTGTTTTGTGGTTGGTCCTCATCGCTGCAGTGCAGATTAATGAATGCTGTGGGTTTCAGCCCGTCGGCTCTACATGCTGCCATCCCACAGCATCATACACGCACATTGATTTCAGATAAAGTAACTGCTCTGCGTGTTTGTGGCTAAGCATTGAATATTGATCCACTAGCACAACATGCATTCTGAACACAAGCACTGCACTATTAGACTTAAGATCCTCCCCTCAGAAGACATGAGATCCACCTGCTGTCCATGTCTGATTCCTCATGAGACTGAACCCACAGTCCTGGAGCTGTGCAAGGGTTTAGGGTTAAAGAGTCTCTACTTGCTATTTAGTGCAGGTGTGAATGTGATATGAACCACAAACTGTCTGTGCATCTGTAATTGAGTGTCCCTGCTTGCTTCCTCTCCCACATACACACCATTTGCTAGAGAGTTCATGTACACACTACTGTTCACATTTTTGGGTTGGTAACATTTTTGTCTCTTATGTTTCATCAAAAATACAGAAAAAAAACAACAAATTTTTATCTGAATATTATTGAACATTGCGGGGGGGGTTTTATGATGCCAATGCTGAATTTTCAGAAGCCATTACTCCAGTCACAGTGTCACATGAATGATCCTTCAGAAATCTCAAATCTGATATGTTGATTTGGTGCTAAAGAAACATTTCTTATGGTCTTGCTGCTTAATAATTTTGTGGAAATGTAAACATTTTTTAAAGGATTTTTCAGGATGATGAATCGAAAGTTTAAAAGAACAGCATTTCTTTGAAACAGAAATTGTTTGCTACATTAAAAAT
>NW_015515168.1:2217-3583 GCF_001515645.1 Sinocyclocheilus grahami | reverse complement strand
CCAAAAAGCCTAAATACATTTTGAACATGATGCCTGTTGTTTTATAATGTTTATTTTGTTTTGTTTACATGGTTTTGCATTATAAAGTTAATTTAAACTTCTTTTTTGCTTAAAAAGTGTGCTTGCGCTGTCTTTCTTTAAAATAAACGGGACTTGGTTTGATATTCAGTTATCTAATGCTATGACATTCATGCATTTTAAGTTTGACATTAGGTGTTTCTTTTTGGGGCCACTGTATGATGAGTCAAACTGTGTTTTCTAAAGGAATTATTAATATGGTTCATATTCTGACCAAAATCTATGTGTATATGTCTGATGTTGAGAGGTTCTGGCTCTTACATCCTGTTTGTGTGTATTTCAGGTTTGTGCTGAAAGGATCTGTGTGCTGGAAAAACGAACAGCATCACCTGCTGAAATCATCAACCAATATGGAGCACTTGATGGTGCACATCTGGCTGCGGAGATGCACACTGGATCTGCCTGAGTGTGTGGTGCATGTTTGTTTTTGAGCGCTAGAGTGAGATTGTGTCAAAGCAGAGAGTGTCATTGAGCTGCTGACAGAGATTTATCAGTGTGAACGTGTGTGTGCTGTTAAGAAGGGACCATGTGGCACACACAGTCAGCAACTTACCTGCTGCTTACCCACCTGCTCTGCCGACCTTTGAACTTTGCTCTGTGTTGGCTGCTTGTGTGGTTGATGTGGTCAGTCTCCATGGCAACAGCACTGACCTACCAGCCCACAGTAAACACAGCACTTGGCAGGCTAAGGGGGATGCGGGTTGCTGTGGCAACGGAGGGTCTAGGCCCTGTGGATCAGTACCTGGGTGTGCCTTACGCTGCCCCACCTGTAGGAGAGAAGCGCTTCATGCCACCCGATGCTCCATCGGCCTGGTCCGGTGTACGGAACGCCACCCGCTTCTCTCCTGTCTGCCCGCAGACTGTTCGCAATGCAGTGCCCGACATCATGATGCCTGTCTGGGCCACCTACAACCTTGACACGGTCGCTACGTACCTGCAGGAGCAGAGTGAGGACTGTCTGTACCTGAATATATACGTACCCACACAAAGCGGTGAGTACACATGCAAAATGTACACACACATTCCTTCATTCGTATACAGAACACCACTGGTTTGGTTCTTGGTTCCTCCAATGGTTTCTCCCTCATCTACGTACTGTAAATATGCTAAGGAGTTTTTACTCACCACTTGAGGGTTTGTAGGGCACTATTTTTGCTTTTCTTTTCCATTTATGTGCTTTGTTTTCCTTTGAGGCAATGTGTTCATTCAGACGGTTCATGTTACTTAACATATGTTTTTTTTAAATCACCAATTCCTATGTTGCATTTTAGATCTTCTTTTTATTGCA
>NW_015515168.1:739-1546 GCF_001515645.1 Sinocyclocheilus grahami | reverse complement strand
CCGCACATCCTCTCAGTTCCTGTGTTTCTCAGCATTTCTAAGCTACTTCAGAAGCTTCTCTAATGTCAAGTTGAGTGTCCATGGCCAGATTCAACTTGAACTGAAGCAGCATCTGTGTCCACTGGAGTGAACGTTGAGAGCTCTGTTTTGGCCTCTTTTAAAGGAAATAGTGAATTGCTCTTGGCAAAATGCTGAGAGCTTTATTACTGCAGGGTTCGGAGTGGGAAAATGAACCCTTGTTGCTATCACACAGTAATTTAGAGAGAAGTCCACTGAGCTTTTATACATCACCCATTTACACACAACCCCCAACACACACAAACACACCCATATGTTTCTCTGCGGTCTAGTTTCTATCTGCTCATGTAATTTATCATCCCTCTGTCTCCTCTCTCTCTAGGTACAAAGAGAACGGGCGACATGTCAGCTGACACAGAGCGTTCGGAGGATGATGGTACGTCCTGTTTTCATCATTCTTTCAGATGAATTCATTTTTAATGTTTTTCCTATTCATTTTTTATCCCCTCGTGGTTAATGCAAGAGAGAATAATCTGGATGAAATTTACACAATGTTGCATCATTTTCAGGATCATTTTAGAAGGTGATCCCGTGTGTTTGCCCTGCATCTTAGGGTGGTATTCTAGATATCAGCATCAGTATGATGAAATGCCCATATTATTAACCACTACTACTGTAAATGTACAGCTATTTTATATACTGTATATATATGTAGATAGTATTTCAAATGCAGTTCCATTACTAGATTTTGACACTCTCTTTTTAATGTTTAAGCAGTAATTCAAGCTT
>NW_015515168.1:0-729 GCF_001515645.1 Sinocyclocheilus grahami | reverse complement strand
TCTCAGAGGCAGTTCTTGGCTGGTTACATTGTTATTTTTAGTCACTTGTGTTCTGAATGATTAGGAGTTAAATAGATTATTTAAAGCTGAAGTCTGTCAGTGGTGCAGAAGATCTCTGTGGAGATTTTAAGCAGCTGTGAAAAACACTTGAGAATGCAGAGAGCCTCATGTTTTTTTGTGCACTTCTGTTTGTGTGTGCGTGTGTGTATGCAGGGCTTAGGGATTCTCGAGATGACCCGCGTCCTGTGATGCTGTTTATTCATGGTGGCTCGTACATGGAGGGCACGGGGAGCATTATGGACGGTAGTGTGCTGGCCAGCTACGGCAATGTCATCGTCATAACCCTCAACTACAGGATGGGAATATTAGGTTTGTATCTAAAGGAAATGGTTTTTCTACATTTAAATTTGGTCAAATCAGTTTATTAAGCTTAAATAAGAGGTTTATGAATTTTAAGTACAGCATTTTTCTGTTTTGGAGGAAAGATCAACATGCAAGGAAAGATACTGTCACTCCAAATGCAACACGTCAGCTATTATAAAATCATCCAAGTCTTTAGAAGACCTCAATAATGTTTTATAAATGCTTTGGGGAGCAAATCTGTCCATTACAGCTGCATTCAGAGAGAGTGCTGTTAGTGTGCTTCTTTTATAAAGAGCTCTGATTCTGTTTAATCTCAGTGACTATATATATACAGTGGTGTGAAAATGTGTTGGCCCCCTTCCTGAT
>NW_015515167.1:4648-5485 GCF_001515645.1 Sinocyclocheilus grahami | reverse complement strand
CCCCCCCCCCCCCCCCCCCCAATCCAAAAATGTAGAAGGAATCTATATATTGTCATGTATAAAGATCTAATTTATACTGTGAAAATTAGTAACTTTGTATTTAAATCCATTTTATTTGTTTATATATTTTATATATCAACTCATTTATTTGTGTGAATATATTTTTTGTATTTATTTTCATTTCACATTTTCATTGTTAATTCTTCAGTAATTATTTATTTTAAACTTTTCTAACATTTATCTGTTTATTTTAACAAAGTTTTAACTATTTTTGATCAAATGTATTTCTTTATTTGAATCTAATTTGATTTATTTTTATTTTTTTTATAATTCATTTTTTTTATTTACAGTTTTTCTATACATTGTTCCATGGATCTACTAGCAAAAGGTAAACCCAAGGTAGAATACGCCATATTTTTCTAACATTTAATTATTTATTTTAATCAAATTTTTCCATGGACACTCTAGCAACCCCCCCTGAGCTAAAATACAAGTTATATGGACTATATTTATTCTAATTTAATTGTCCTTGTCGTATCTTGAAGCTCAATTCGAACTGTTGTTGAGTGGAGAACAGCAACTCCAAATGTCTTTTGTGTCCACTGCAGACAAAAATGATGACAGAAACTTGGCTGACGTCTTCCTTCAGCATCAAACCATCAATCATAAACTGTTTACGTGCTCCAGGTATTGATGATACAAAAGCCCATTAAATCAACACACAAACTGATTGGGTATAATCCATAATTTCCCCGGAGCATCGGCTGGACGCTCGTGTCACGTCCCCGGCCTCTTTAATTGGGAGTCAGCCGTAATGACTCGAGGGCCTCGGAGAGG
>NW_015515167.1:0-769 GCF_001515645.1 Sinocyclocheilus grahami | reverse complement strand
GGTGACTTCATACTGAGAGACAATCATTTCACTTCATTAGACAAACACAAACAACCCAGCACTCCCGCAGGAGTCACAGACAAACAGAACGACAGACAGAGAGTGAGAGAGAGACGGGTGAGCACTCTGATCTGATCAATAATCACCTGCCAGACGCTCTGCGCTTTACTGCGGAGGGGTGCATGCTGGGAAAAGCAGTTTCACGGATTAAATGATCATTATTTTCAAGCAAAAGCGGTCATTCGTTGTCGCTCTCGGGGGAGAAAATTGTCTAAAAAAGTTTAGACTTTATGAAAACACAATGACTTTCACTATAAAAGCCAATGGACGCATCAGCGTTAGTTCTGCTGGACCTGAGCTCAGATCTATCCGTATGAAAGATCCCAGTCTTCTCAGATAAACAACCCAACGAGCCCAAGGAGGATTGCATTGTCATTTTTGTGTTGGAGTTCTTAAAAGAAATTAATACTTTTATTCAGCAAGGATAGTTTCAATTGATCAAAAGTGACAGTAAAAAAATTTATAATGTAACAAAAGATTTCTGCTTCAAATAAATGCTGTTCTTTTGACGTTTCTATTCATCAAAGAATCTTGATAACATCGTTTCCATAAATTCAACTTTGCATCACAGGAATAAATTACATTTTAAAGTATATTCAGATAGAAGCAATCAAAATTAACAAAGAGCAACAATATGTATGTGCTGTGACAAGTCTCGGTTAGCCTGACGCAGTACACGTAGCAAGGTATTTATATATATATATATATA
>NW_015515166.1:4499-5485 GCF_001515645.1 Sinocyclocheilus grahami | reverse complement strand
AACCTGAACTCTACGTTGTATCTTCTTGTAATTATAAACATGTCAAATTCTGCCCATTCTGATGCAACATGGTTTTTCTGTCCAGTTGACCATGGCGATGACAAGTCAGATGTCCTGCTCCTCGATGAGCAACCACACTAAGGAAAGAGTCACCATGGCCAAAGTAACGCTGGAGAATTTTTATAGCAACCTAATATCACAGCATGAGGAAAGGGAAATGAGGTGAGAACCAAAAAAGCAAGAGACCTTTTTTTTCACTTCATTTACACTTCATTTTTCCATTGAAAATTAGTTGTAGCCCACGTACTGGTTGAAATAAGTGAGAAATATTTAGGACTTCTGCAATACTTTCTCTCTTATGTAGTTTTGAAACTTTCGCTAGTGAACAGGTTCGGCAGGTCTAAATGAATCACTAAGCATTTGGACAAATGCATGTAATTCTTCAAATACTTTAGGTTTGGGTGAATATGGTGAGACGAGATCCTTCTTTAAGAACCTCCCAAATTCCAGGTGCCCTTTATTATGGTCTCTTCCGTCCCTCTTGAAATGATGTCAGAATAGACGACCACACACTTCATTTGACTGATGAAGCAATTCTGTCTCTTGGTGCTTGTTTCATCACATGTCTAAAAGTTATCCTTTATCTGTTATAGACAGCAGAAGCTGGAGAAGGTCATGGATCAAGAGGGCCTAGGTGATGAAGAGGTGAGCTTTTCTGGAATACTGCTATTTTTTTCTGAAAGCCATGCCCTGCTTACATTACAAACGTCTTGATCTAAATACTGGTGGTTTTATAAATATTTAAACACACAGAAGTTCAGAATTTTATTTCATGTGATCGGTCGGTTTAAATTCTACTTTTTCTGGTCCTGCAGAAGCGTATCCGGCGGTCTGAGCATGCTAGGAAAGAGACTGAGTTTCTTCGTCTCAAACGAACGCGTCTTGGATTAGAGGACTTTGAGTCACTCAAAGTGATTGGCCGAGGA
>NW_015515166.1:2414-2911 GCF_001515645.1 Sinocyclocheilus grahami | reverse complement strand
TGTTAGTTGCAAGGCAGGCTATATATATACTCTACCATTTTTTTTTATAAAAAAAAAACTTTTATTCACCAAGGACGCATTCAAATAATCAAAAATGACAGTTAAGATGTTTATAATGTTACAAAAGTTATTTTGAACTGTCTATTCATCAAAGAATCCTGAAAAAAAAATATCATTGCTTCCTAGACTTATTTTTAAAGAATCGTGTGACTCTGAAGTCTGGAGTGATGGCTGCTGATAATTCAGCTTTAACATTACAGGAAGAAATGACAATTTAAAACATTAAAATGAAAAACGTTGTTTTAAATTGTTACAACATTTTGCAATAATAGCGTTTTTACAGATATTTTTTATCAAATAGCTGCAGCATTGGTGACCATAAAATACTTTTTTCATTAAAAAAAAAAGGATGATAGTCTATTTTGTGGTATTTTAGCACATTTAAAATCCTCTATTTCTCTAGGTGCGGCTAGTTCAGAAGAAGGACACAGGACACG
>NW_015515166.1:0-772 GCF_001515645.1 Sinocyclocheilus grahami | reverse complement strand
TTTCTCAGGCCTTCTCCACTGTTGGAACCCCTGACTACATCGCTCCAGAAGTGTTCATGCAAAATGGATATAACAAGCTCTGTGATTGGTGGAGTTTGGGCGTCATTATGTATGAAATGCTGATAGGTGAATTGATTTTTGGTCTGTAAATAAAATGAGTTTATTTATTTTGATATATGGCTTAAGTGTTTGTGTGAGTGTTTTTCAGGTTACCCTCCATTTTGCTCTGAGACGCCTCAGGAAACTTACAGGAAAGTGATGAACTGGCGGGAAACTTTGACCTTTCCACCTGAGGTCCCAATTTCAGAAAAGGCCAAGGATCTGATCCTCAGGTTTAGCTCTCACTGCTTATCATTCTCCCTCTCCTCTTTATTTTTGCTGTGATTTTTTGCCTTTGTTTTGTACTCTATCTTAGCTGTAGCTCTTCATTCAACCCAGTGCATTTTGCTTTTATTAACCATACTGCTAACCTACATTTTGAGACATGGTTAATTTTAAGCAGTCTCTTTTTCTTCACTGTTCACCTTATGTTTTGTTGTTTACCACCAGGTTCTGTTGTGAGAGCGAGCACAGGATTGGAGCTGTTGGAGTGGAGGAGATCAAGACTAACCCTTTCTTTGAGGGAGTGGACTATGACCATATCAGGTATGCTGTCATCGCATGTAGACAAACACAGATTAAACTGGTATTGAATAATGAAATCATCATACTCATCATGTATAGTGTCTTTTGCATAATATGTCTTCTAGCTTTGTTTTTGAGCTTTGAATGA
>NW_015515165.1:4381-5485 GCF_001515645.1 Sinocyclocheilus grahami | reverse complement strand
GCCAGGGACACACATATGCAGTATACACACAAAATAAATGTAATATTACAATTTACATCTACACAAAATGTGAATCCACAAGTGAACTTGTTACACGCTCGTCAGAATGTGTAAGTCACATTCTGAATGTGCTATTTCCATAACACACTAAAACAAGAATAACGTAATAAATAAAAAATGAATTCACAATAATACCATGTTACATTAGTGTACTCAATTTAATGTTTCAGAAGTTCAAAAGAACAAATAGTTTCATGTCTTATTGTTAAATGTCAAAATATGAATATGGACTAATAGGCCATTCAAAAGTCTAGTTACCTCTAGCGTTTTCAACGCAACAACCATTACACAGACTCTCACGCAGGCACGTGTATCTCATCCCCTTCTTTCTTACACACAGCATCCTCTTTCATCTCACACACACTTCTGAGCACAGGGTGAATCAGAGGACTGATGGTTCCCTCTGATAACCAATCAGAGCGAGCCATCTCGGTCACATCAGTCTACGTCCAACAGATGTGTGTGCGCGTGTGCTTTCCAGCTGTTTTCGCCAACATGGGGAGTGATGGAGTGGCCGGCTGCCCGCTCAGCCTGCGCTGAGAAAGATGCCCACAGTATAAACAAGTGTATGTCTGCATCTGTAGGCAAAGCCAAACTGATACACATAACGGCCCCTGAGTGCAATCTCTGCTTTCCCGCTCATTTGGACCCTCTGTCTGTGTTTACTTCTGAGCTGCTGAGCAGATGCTGGGACACATCATGAGCTTTACAAGTCAAATACTGAAAGACACACGCACAAGGAAAAAGTGGCCCAAGACGGAACCTTGGAGGATGCCAGCTTCACACCGACACAAATGAAGCCTTGTATGAAAAGCATACAAAGAGAGACAGAAAGGAGGACAGTGATTAAAAGTGAAAGTGAAGTGAGACCAAGTATGGTGAACCATACTCGGAATTTGGGCTCAAATTTAACCCATCCAAGTGCACACACAGTAGTGAACACACACACAAAGCAGTGGGCAGCCAATGCTGTGGCACCCAGGGAGCAGTTGTGGGTTCGGTGCCTTGCTCAAGGGTTTCACCTCAGTCGTGGTATTGAAGGTG
>NW_015515165.1:1903-3515 GCF_001515645.1 Sinocyclocheilus grahami | reverse complement strand
CCTGCCATTGCTAACAGTTCAATGATGCTAGCTGAGGCCTTTCTTCTGTTTTTGGTTTAGCCCCGATTTCACCTGGTTTTAAAGAGATAGGTCACTGAAACATGACACTTCTGTCATCATTTGAGTACTGTTCGAAACCTGTATGACTTTCTTTCTTCTGCTTAATACAAAAGAAGATATTTTGAAGAGCGTTTCAACAGTGTTTGTCTGTTCGACCTTAAAAATAAAGCTTCTTCTTTGACATTGATGGTTCCATGAAGAACAATTAACATCCATGGAACATTTCCATTGTACAGAAGATTCTTTATAATAATACAATTTTCTTGACACTAAGAAAAAAAAAGTTTTTCAATTGCATCGCTGAAAACCCACTTTTGGAATCTTTATTTTTAAGAGTGTTGAATGAATAACAATGAGGTCCAAAACAACTAAACAAACTTAGGCCCCACTGATGTTCATCTTTTCTAGAAAGAATGTCATATAGGTTTAAAATGACATGAAGGTGAGTAAATGACGATGGAATATTACTTTGGAGGCAAACTTTCTCTTTAATACCAGGTGTGAACACAGCCTTTGTGTGATGGTCTTAGACACCCAAGAGTGCTGTGAAAGAGAGAGAGAGATGCCTCAGAAAAAAAAGAGATTGGGAGATAGAAAGAGGACGCTAAGAGAACAATGTGAAATGTGACAAGGCATATTTAATTAAATTTCACAGGCGGTGAGATCAGATACAGGAAATTCAAACAAATGCTTCGGTCACCCAGAGAGTCAGATGAGATTTGTTTTCAGGGCTTCTATTAATTTATGGCAAAGTGCTTCTCTGATAAGTGAATTGCTTGGCTGTAATTAGCAGCCTGAAGGATTCGAAGCAAGACAAGAGGCCATGGAAGGTCCACCAATATAAACAAAGAAAGATTAGTGGAAGAGGGAAAGATCAATGGTCATTGGTTAATGTGCTAAGCTTTGGTTGAAAAGATGCAGCAGGTAGAATGAGATGCTGCAACGGATTTCAAATGAGTCAAAGTGGTTACACTTAAAAATAATGGTTCCAAAAGCTTTCATTAGCAATGCAATAGAAGAACCATTTTCGGTTCCTCAAATATCTTATCAGTAAACAGTTAGTTAAAGAACCTTTTTTGTTGTTTGTTTATTTATTGTTGGTGTAAGGAACATTTTGACAATCTAAAGAATCTTTTTTTTCCACTTTAAAGAACCTGCTGTGCAATGGAATGGTTCCATGGATGTTAAAGGTTCTTCTTGAAACCATAGGTTTCCTAGTATACCAACAAACACCGAGTGACTCTCAGCACAGGTTTGACTTTGGGTAAGATCTGATAATGTCCGTCATTGGCGTTGTCTTGACCTTTGTCTTTGCTGATAGACAGCCTGATAAGCCAACCACCTTTCCAGATCTCTCGCACCATCTAGAAATGAATCATGATCACTATTCAATCTCAAGTGCTTCCTGTTTTACGGTTTTAGTCTTTTTTTTCTTCTGCTCCTTTTTTGAATACAAGTGTAAAAAAGAGCAAGTAAATAATCAAATGTGTGTGTGTGTGTCCATATTCAGTATATACAATATTCATACATATGTATATGTACATAAAATTAC
>NW_015515165.1:0-933 GCF_001515645.1 Sinocyclocheilus grahami | reverse complement strand
AATAATAATAATAATAATACTATATTATAAACTATAATATTATAAAACTTAATGTAATATATACTATAAATGCAAATTGATTATATATTGAGCTAGTATTAATACATACATTAATACATTTTTAATCCAAACCATGTGTGAACTGTGGTTTACTAAAGACGGTTGTACATTACTGTACATCAGCAAAACCGGCTGACTGATGAGCAACAGCTATGACATAATTGATTTCTACCGACCCCTGAGAACTTAATTTTGGACTAGTTATCTGACTACTAATGAAGTACAGGTCTGAGCTATTAACGATTGTCAATAGAAACTAATTGCTGGCAGTGTGATTTAATCAAGGATTTAACTAAATTTGTATCTAGGAAACAAGCCCAGAGAGTCAACATCGGCAAAATCATTAAAGTCACTTTTCAAAACACACCAAGGATTAATTCACATGAACTGCTCGAAACCAATAGCATAGCAATGCTTTCAGTGCGATTTATGAAAGTTTCATAACACATTCAGGTATAAAAGTTGTATGAATGACATCATGAGCAATGGCATATGGCTGAAGCCCTGGGGAGTCCATCAGTCAGAGCCAGAGATGCACTTGCCCTCAAAGCATTTATGACTTACTGTTTCGTTCTGATTTCTTTCCCATTGTTCCCAATCACCACCTCCTCTCCTCCTTCCTTGTCTCCCAAAATGACATCCGATCGTTATACTCTGATACCCTTTCCACCTTCCTTCAAGGTGAGCATAGTCTGACATTAAGCTTAGAGACCAAAATCAGCCTAGTCCAAAACATAAAAACAGCTTTACTAATCTATGGTAACATTAGAAAGACAGCGGAAGCATTTCAAAGCCTGCAAATATGAGCAGGAATCTTGCCTAATTAGTGAGGGGAGTTGGATTCTCTTTCAGGCGCTGCGGGAACACAGTTCA
>NW_015515164.1:0-1189 GCF_001515645.1 Sinocyclocheilus grahami | reverse complement strand
GAACATGAAAGAAATTATTCATTCACTTAGGCCTACGATTTGTAACCAAACAATGATTCATTCCTCCACGAAACGCCACTAATGATTATATCTGTATTATTATTATACTTAATTTTACTTACTATAGACTATTAATGACTTGAAATTTACTGTAGTAATTAATACAGAGACACTAATTTGGGCAAACAGCACTAATGACTTGTTTAGGACTTGAAGCTTAAACTTGAGGACTTACAACTCGACTTGGACTTGTCTGTCTTGACTCGGGACTTGAATGCAAAGACTCGAGACTTACTTGTGACTTGCAAAACAATGACTTGGTCACACCTCTGCCAGACAGTCTTTGAGTTCGGACTCTGAACTCTGTTTATTCACAGTATAATGCTGTAGGCTGCTTCATAGCAAACTGCAAATATTAGCCAGAAGGCATTGTTTTCAACAGTATATTATGTTTTTAAATGGTATGTTACTATAGAATGTGGCCTTTTTAACCATAATGTTTGAACAATGTAGTAGCCTAACTGTTTGATCAAAGCAAGTCTTCAGGTGTGGTGACTAAAGTGATTAAAATGATAAAATACTAACTTATACATGAAGCACTTAACGAAACATGCGTAAATATGGACAAATATGGATGACAAAAGTTGAGTGACAAAAATGTTCACTCTGATCATTATATCAGATATATAAGAATGTTAGTGTAAATTGAAGTAGCCTACTGTTGTCACAGTCTACCCCATAGTTTGTTTGTTGTTTAAGACTGTGATAGGGTTTTACACTGTAAGTAATATGAAAGACATTATTAATTTAATAAATGTATTTCAGTATTAAATATTACTCATGCAATGACTTTCTTAATTTAGGAAGAGTATCTCACCTTTATGTTCTGATCTTGATCCAGAAGCTCTTCTACATTTATTTTCCTCTTGAAAATACTCTAAACGAAAATCTGCTTCCAGAATCATTTTTACACATTGTGCATTTCATTAAATAATTACAATAAATAAACTCATGATATTGTTTATAGACTGTAACACTGGATTTTTCATAGCTGATGACATTATAAAATTGTTAATTGTTAGTTTTCAAGTGGGTGTGAAGACTGCAAGTGTGTGTAGAACTTCTGATTAACAAGGCTGATTAGTAAGGCAAACTTACAACAAAGTGTTGTAAAAATGCAAGTGAAGTT
>NW_015515163.1:4764-5486 GCF_001515645.1 Sinocyclocheilus grahami | reverse complement strand
TCTTTCACTCAGTGTCACTGCTGTATTTTCCTGCTGAACTGAAGTCTCGGGACGTTCACTGATGACAGACGGGATCAGATCCATCACATGCTTTAATGCTGATTGTACGCTGGTTTTCATGAGTGTCTGTGCTGGAATTATAGCTGCTGCTGCAGATGTGTTTTAGTCGTGGCAGTAGAGGTTAGTTTATGAGTGATCCGTGCAGAGATCGTCTCTAGTATCATTAGAAGCATGAACAGAAAATACTTGAAGTCCACTTGAGATTTTAAATTAATAGTAATTTATCAACACACTCACATGTTCACAGTTCACTGGTGTTGGTAAGTGGTCACATGACATATAGGTAAACCAGTAAAAAAGTATTAATAAACAATAAATAGCACATATTTAATATATGTTTTTATTTTTTATTTAAAATTTTTATGATTTAATTCATTATTACATTTTCATCAACTTACAAACCTTTTTGGGAAACCCTAATTACTGATATAACTGTGCCATACTGAACACACACATTTTAAAAGAATATCCATCAGTGTTGATGCTTAAAGCGTTTATCCATCTGTCTGTGTGTGTGTGTCTTAGGCTGCAGTGGTCAGATGTCTGATGTCTGTCGGAGGAAATAATCCAGACTGGAGCAGAACCAGAACCAGTCAAACACAAGGTACACACACACTCTCACACTCTCACACACACACACACTCACTCACTCACTCACACAC
>NW_015515163.1:0-792 GCF_001515645.1 Sinocyclocheilus grahami | reverse complement strand
TTATATGGTGGACTATCTCTTTAAGATCCACTGGGTCAGAATCGCATGTAAACACGCGTGTTTGACTGCAGAGTAGATGTTTGAACATGGCTTCCGTGGAGAGATGATGAGGAGATGATCCGCACAGATGTGATGTGGATGTGAAACTCATCAGACTCTGTCTCTGCTTTCGTCTTCGTTTCGTGTTTCATTCAGCTTTTATTAGAAAGTCAGATTTCTGTTCTGCAGGTCGGATCTGATTTTATCCAGACAAACGTGCCGTTGTGATCACTGTAACTCTATCACACGGATCTGTCCATTCCTGTTTAGGATATTATACGGATTTATTCAGAACATTTATCAAGTCTGCCATTTCTCACAGATATAATGACCGAGGTCGAACAGGTTTCCTAAACACTCCTGCCATCTGTCAATCAAGCAGATAGTCCCGCCCCCAACCAGTGTTATTTTATTTTTAAACTAAATGAAAATGAGAAATGCTGCCTTGGTAAATAGCTGGAAATAAAACGTTTTTTTTACACTTTTTTTTTTTATTCACGTAACAAACATTTTTTTTCTCGTCATCGGTTGAGGGTTCAAACTCTTTGAGCGTCGTGATCAATCGCACACTTCGTCTCTACAGAGGGTGGAGTGTAGGAAAGGAAAGAGTGTTTGAGCAGCGCTGTTTGCGTCGCTCTGAGGTTAAAGTCGTGTTGCTCCCGCGGCGTTAACGATGGGCGTCTTCCTCGCTCCATTAGAGGCCCTCACGAATGCAGACGGATGGGCTTTTTCCTCTTTTCCATTCCCAGCCCC
>NW_015515162.1:4721-5486 GCF_001515645.1 Sinocyclocheilus grahami | reverse complement strand
ACAACAACAACAACAACAAAAAGTCAACTACAGGAAAGAGTCACACCACTCTCTCAGACAGCTATAACAGTCGCCTTGCTGTTTAATGTTGGCTCCACAAGTATCCTTCAACCATTCCCGAAACAACTCTTCATCTTTCCTCAGTACCAAGAACTGTCCTAGAACAACATATGCCTATAGGAAGAAAAACAACAGTGAAAGAAAGAAAAATTAATGGTTTCAGTTTCATGACTACGGAGTATATATGAAACATCTTTTTACATCATACCCTTTCAAAGCCCTTCTCTTCCAATCTCCTTCCAAGAACTTCACCGATTCCTGCAAGTGCCATCACAGACTTCTCCCCCATGGGCTCTGCCACAAAGTCCTTGTGTTTTTGTGATGTTGACGACATTGTTCATTTGTATTAGAGAGGGTTGTGGGATTTCAAGTTGACTTTCTTCAGTGGCATAAGGCAGAGAAACAGAACAAAAACATTTATGTTAGAAGGTTTGATTTCTTAATAGCCGAAAACTAACTGCACATATAATTAAAACGAAAAGGAATGCATAAAAAAAACACCCATTCAACTTTAGATATAATTTCAACTATTGCTAAAATGCCTCTCATTTCTTCATATATATTGTAACACTGAGAAAGGAAAGTGAAGGTAAGTTACGAGACTACAGGGAAAGCAAAAGTCAAAACTACACATAGGATTAATAAAACCATCAAAAACGCAACAGATAGATAATAGCTAAGAAATAAATTATGAAGTTATGCACT
>NW_015515162.1:0-817 GCF_001515645.1 Sinocyclocheilus grahami | reverse complement strand
GAGGAGAAAGAATAAGGCACTAATGTCAGGCTGTTAAGGTGGACTATTAAATGCTACAAACTGGATTGTCTGCCTGGAATACAGGCCAACGTAGCCCTTAATTGTTCGTTTTCTTTATGCAGGCCATCGAGAGAAGAAACAATTGCCTCTGCTCGTATTCACACAATAAATCTGTATTACTCATTAAAGCAAGAAACAAAGCGAAATAATTTGCCCGTACCTGACAAAAAGAGTAACTGGTTCAGCACGTTGAACTCGATTCATATCGTGGATGATTTCAGAGCGAATCGTTCTTTTGAATCGGATCTTTAGGAGTGAACAAAGGATTTGACTAATGAAGCGAAAATAAGGTTACTTTAACGAACCTAAACCAGAAATGTAGCAGACAATACAAATAAAACATACTGGAAATGTGTTGGCGAGCCAGCTGCATGGTAGTTTCATCACGATGCAAAGAAGGTTCTTTGAAATGAATCGTTCAAAAGAATCGATTCGCGGAAACTAGACTGAAAACAGGTCTATGGTTTTGTGGGGCTCATCCTTAAAAGTGGGCGGAGAAACGACTCGTATAAAAAGCTGGCTTGAGCATCACTGTGAATGCAGACATGACCCAAACCATCGAACAGCAGCAGGATATTTCTTATCTATCGCAGATAATTTAAACGAAGTTTCCCCTCATTATTCCGTTGCAGTTGGGTAAGATCGGTTTTGTTTCAAATACATTTATGTAACGTTAATTCTTAAATTTCCCGGTGTTCTTGATATTTGCGGTTATCACGAGCCGTACTTTTATGTTTATTCATATTTAGAAGTACTA
>NW_015515161.1:2558-5488 GCF_001515645.1 Sinocyclocheilus grahami | reverse complement strand
TATATTGAGACAGAATTGCAACTGACAGAATGTGTGCTGTAGCACAATACTACAATGTTTTTTTCAAAAGCAAATCATGGAGACATTTTAATCATCCACGATCAAAACTCATGACATCGCACGCCCCTAGTGTTTCCCAAACAGTTTTACAACCGCCCCTTAGGTAGCCCTAAAAACAAGCCACTAATTCAGCCAAAAGTTGACACATAAGACCCAAGGGGTCAGGGTTTTTGGCTGGTTAGCACTGTCCTGTTATATGCACCTAGTAGATGCCATAACTACACTATTATGGTTCCAAAAAGCAGCTTTCTCTATTGATGGCAATTCAAAAGCATGCATTCATTCACTTAATAGTTTTTTTTATTATTATTATTATTTTAAGGTCAAGTAAATAGGACAGTTTTGTTAGGTATGATGGTTTTTATTCATTACATAATTTCCGCACTTCCATTTATGATGATTGAATCACTAGAATGCTAGGTGAATGCTAGAATAGAGTCTGCAGTCTTCAGCCTCCTTGATAGTGCGTCCACCTCCCATGCCAGAGACCCAATCGGAACGAGAACGAGGTGTGGCGGAGAGGACCCGGGGGAGAGGGGTTACATTGGTGCCGTGACCCGGATGGGAGTGAGGCTTAGGAGGGTGAGTGTAACGGAGGCCAGCGAGTAAGTGCTGTGCAGGTAAACCTCACTCCCCTGATGTCAAGAGGCTATAGTCTTTAGTCTCCTTGTTAGTGCGTCCGCCTCCCATGCCGGAGACCCACTGGGCAGAGAGGACCCGGGGGAGTGGGGTTACATATGGATAGATTAAGGCAGCAGCTATTTACACTAAGTGCAAATAGCATATGTTCTTAGTGATAGATGCTATTTACACTAAGTGCAAATAGCAATGGATTCTATTTATACTAAGTGAAAATAGTATTTTTAACAATATGCTATTTACACTAAATGCAAATAGCGATAGATTAAAATAGCTGGACTTTCTGCTATTTATACTACTTATTGCAAATAGTGGCAATTATCTGCACCTCAGTATTATAGTACATTATAAAACAGTATGCAATAATAACGTATTGAGTGTAAATTATAATTTAAATTCAAATTATTAAATAGATGCCACCTTATTGGGACAATAAAGCCCTCCCTACACGTACCCTAACCCTACCCGATACTTTATTTTGAACTTTTTGATAATTTCCTTCATTTTTATTGAAAATAAATGCCTTTCCGATGTGATATGAGATTTGAAAAGGGAGAAAAAAGGGTCGATCTCGTCAAAAAAAAAAAAGACTACGTTACGCGCTTTACCATCTACGCTACTGGAGCTAACAATTGATAGCCGTTTTTTTTATAGTGTTGACTAGCCCTATCACACGTTTGTGGGTGGAGCTAGTGTAAATAGCTGCTGCCAACAAGGCTATAAATAGACACTCCGATAGATTAAACAACTGTCCTAATGTAACATCCTCTGCTCTACCATCTGAGCTATCGAATGTTGAGGAGTGCCATGACCCTCACAGGAACACGTCAGAGATACAGAGATACAGCGTAGCCACACACTCACCCACAAACTAAGTTGATTTGGAGCAGTGAGCTGGCCTGCCATGAACCGAGCAGACAGCAGCTGTTCCAGTGTAGCCAGCATACCCGTACTCCAGCTGAACCAGCCCTAAACAAATCAATTCCCACCAACCAGCAGGAGCAGCCAAACTCAATCCAATCCATCTGAATTAGAACTTCAAATACTGCCTATATGAGGTGACAGCACTACTGTTTGCTTTTGATTTGATATGCATATCTTCTCTGACTTCGGTCAATTTGGATTACGTTTACTTGATTTAATGTTGCAGAACGAAGCAACAAAGCCTACTGGTTTTGGGTTTTATTTAAAATTCATGTCATGGTACGCTGATGCTGTGCGCGAATCAGTATGGCCTAATTACAACTTCAGTGATTACTGCAAATTTTAATTAGCGGAAAACAAGACATGGCACAATGAATTCCTCCCCAGATCCCCACAGAATTTCAAGAGTTCTATTTTCTCTTCCCCCAAAAAACACAAGTCTCTAGTGTGTTTGTGCGTGTTTCTCTCTATGCTTTGGGTCAGTTATTTTGAGTAGGTCTCCTGAGGCTAGAAGCAAAGCTTATCCTTTACTGAACCTCCTGTTTAATTCTGACATTAACCCATATGGACTGGAGCTCCTCAGTAGTGGGGATCTGGATTCTTGTTACACAAACTGACGAAGTCTAATACACTATGTTTTCTGCATTATCCAAACCACCAGGATGGTGATTAAGGAAAAAAGGCCAAGTTTAGCACCCTTTGACACTCATACACTCACATGCAGAAGGAAAACAACTCACTGATGCCACCTTATGGACCATTTGGGCCATTGCAAAAGGGGGTTATAGGTTATCATGGTGTAAGGACAGGAGAATGTGTTACTTACCTCTATTGCCACCACAATGAGGATCATCTCAGTCTCTGATTCAGGGAAGTACGCTTTCACTTGTGAGGACAAACCAATCAAGGCACAGTTGGTCACCACTGCGATAATGCTCATCGTCTCGAATGCCAACTGGAAGAATAAAAAGATCAAATGTTAGTTTTGTTTTTGTTTGTTCATGTGTATGTGTGTTTGTGTATGTGTGTGTGTGTGTGTGTGTGTGTGTAACAGTGTTATTATTGTTAAATACAACTCATTGAAATAAGGTTTAAATAAAATAATATATAAAGATGAGATGAAATACTAAATACTTCAATTTAAAAAAAAAAATAAAGTTTAAGTGGCAGTATTAAAATGACAAAAACCTTTTTAGAAACAGAAGTAGAAATATTAAAATAAAATAAAAAAATGGCAAAGGCACATAACAATAATACTAATACACCTATTGGTCAAGAGTAATAAACCATTGTTTTATTATTAATTA
>NW_015515161.1:0-797 GCF_001515645.1 Sinocyclocheilus grahami | reverse complement strand
CCTGCCACACCCCGATGTTTGCTGCTGGTTCTGAGAAGGGACGCTTGAAAACATGGCACATCTTGAAGGCGTCAGAATAAACCTCAGTGATGTTGTTCAGCACCACCAACACAGCGGCCAGCGGATACACACAGGAGAACAGACTCACATAGCCGAACAACAGGAACTGCTCGAGGTAGTCGTCAAATGTGCCCTGATGACCAAAGTTATTTCAGAGAGATTCAGTTTTAAAGGTCAGAAAGAAATGGAAATGGTCATGTAAAATTTAAATGATGACTGGTTTTGGTGCAAGAAGAAACCTTGACTAACATTTGAAGTGGACTTCAAAAGAGTGTATATCCTATGTGCTGGTAATTATATAACAGCTCAAGGCACCCAACTGATCACAGTTATTGGAACCTACCAGATAGGTGTTCATTTCGGTCTCCAGCTGAACTTGTTCCAGCAGGGGGAGCTCTTTATCACCCATCATTCTCCTCATCCTCTTATGGACTTTCTTGTTCCTCCTCCTCTGCAGCCAGTATGGCAGGAAGGCCTCCATCACTTGATTCAGGATTTGAGAGGTGATAAGCAGCGTGGCCAAACTCTAATGATCCACACACAGAGACAACCATAAGGCATCTTGTAAAGTTGTAATTAAGTCATTCAACTACACTTGATTTATTGATTGTCGAAGCAGCTGAGTTTTGTGTGAAATACTGACCTGTCTCAAAAGCACCATATCTTGCATGACAAAGGCAATATAGAAGAGAGAGGCAAAGCAGTTTACAAAGTTAAACTGGAAACAAACAAACAAA
>NW_015515160.1:4651-5489 GCF_001515645.1 Sinocyclocheilus grahami | reverse complement strand
ACCCTTTCCAACAATGACTGTATGATTTTGAGATACATCTTTTCAGACTGAGGACAACTGAGGGACTCATGCAACTATTACAGAAGATTCAAACGCTCACCGATGCTCCAGAACGAAAAAACATGCATTAAGAGGGTGAAAACTTTTGAACAGAATGGCGTTGTGTACATTTTTCTTATTTTCTTATTTTGCATATATATATATTTTTTTTTTTGATAAGTAAAATTTACCCTGATCTTCAAATTCAATAAATACAATAAACTCTTAATGCATGGTTTTTCCTTCTGGAGCATCAGTGATTGCTAATTTTTAATTAAAATTAAATGTAAAATGTAAAAGAGAACTCATTCAAAATATCAATAAAGCTTTAATAATATATCTATTATACTAAAATAACACTGGTGTTGGTTTCTAGCATTTAGAATCAGGATTGTGTTTCATTCAGTGTTTAGATTGCAGAATTGCAATTTGAATGTAAGAAAGTATAATTAAAATGCATAAAACTGTAAAATTGAAATAAGAAGTCCCTCTCTAGCACTGCCGTGGGTTCTCGTGTGTTGTACTGTATCTTCACATGGCATTTTCTTCGTGAGAGCAGACACTGTAATCCTCATTCCTGTGTAAAATAGGTTTGAGACTCTATAATTCTGCTCTCACACAGCCGCTCGTTCTGTTTAAGGCTTGTTAGGCTGCGTTTTGTTGGCCTCCGTCTCCTGACCGGCCTGATTCCCCATTCACATGCTAAAATCAGAGGAACATGAGTATAATGATGTTTTACAGCGGCTGGTTTATCGCTGGAGTCCGAGCCGCGGCGCTCTGTCTCTGATTCAATAGCAGC
>NW_015515160.1:1778-3044 GCF_001515645.1 Sinocyclocheilus grahami | reverse complement strand
ATTGTTGGCTGTTGAATTTTGATTGGCTGGTTTGAGCTCTTTAAACTTGATTTGGCCGATTGTGGATATTAGGATGCGTTAGCACTTGCACCAAAAATGATATGGTTGTAGATTCAGGATTTAGGGGTCTGTTCAATTTATGTTTTCTTGTGCCTAAACTGTTTTAGAAAAATAATGAATCTGAATATAAACTAAAGCACTATTCTGGAAATTCAGCCCTGATACTTTGGCTAGGTGGGAGTAACAGGAAAAATATTTTCAAAGGAAATTAATACCTGTAAGAAAACTGGCACAAAATAAAAAAATAATTTATGCACACATAGGTTTCCCTAGAATGGACCAACAACTTATTGCACGAGTCTGAATTCATTCAGAAGGGCTTACTGAACATCCCTGTATTATTTCTGGCACACAAACAGCACTATTGAGACACCATAATCATTTTGTGAGCCGGAAAATAATGTTTTGCAACTATTGCAAGCACTTATGGGTCTCAAATAAAATACTAAATATTTTAATGGTCCATACAGAATCAAGACTGCAGACTCGAGCTTAGACAGCCATCATATATTTGAGTTTTTTGTGCATCTCAGTGCTGATAGAAACTTTCACTCTCTCCCACAGTTTTGCATTGACGTGTTGTCAGCAGCCATCAGGAGTCAGCAGTGATTTTAATGTGTAGTGTTAAACATGACAATTAGCCCAGGAGACGATATATTAAACCATTAAGCTCAGCGACGTGCGGCTACAGTACGGTACAGTATCTCTTCAGCTGAGCACTTACACCGGTGCATGTACATATTACAGCACAGCTCATTAAGATAACAGTAAATTAATGCAGCCTTCACTCACACACACACGGTAATCCTAGTGTGGCCATTAAAAAGTGTGAAGTGGAGGTATCAGTGGTGTTATTCAGATCAAGACATGAGGATGATGATGCTAGAAATTACTTTGCTGTCTTCACACACACACACACACACACACACACACACATCTCTCTAATATTTACAGCATGACTGATTTGCGATAGACTGATTGTAAGAAATGTAATTACTGGGACACAATGGCCACACAACATCGTGTTTTCTCCCCTTGCATTTGCTGACAGGCCACGCTCACACACACACACACACACACACACACACTCACACACACACACACATGTGCAGCACAGCGGTTCGTGCAGAGGTTGCGGTGTGGGCTAGTTATTGGGCAGAGAGTAAATGAGCTGCGGCGAACTCGTGTGATGTGTTGACACTTGCT
>NW_015515160.1:0-1706 GCF_001515645.1 Sinocyclocheilus grahami | reverse complement strand
AATTTTTAATATCTGCATTCCCCTCCAACACCACGTTCAGATTCCTCCATTTATCAATCTCTCAGAAAAACGCCTGAGTGGGCGGCCTTTCCCAAACGCTGCATTAAACGCTGAGATGAGACAGTTTTCCGTGTCTTATTACGGTTATGGATTTGCAACAAGGTGTGCATAAAATAACACTATAATATTCATACGTCCACGTCCACTGCGTGTGAAGCAAAAGCAGTAAAGTTGTTTGTATTTTGAAGTTGAAAAATGAAAATTCACAGCATTTATGTCAGTGGTAAGTAAACACTTTTTTTGTGAAGTTTCAGACTATAAGAGTACAGAACATTTTTATAAATATTTTGTCAAATAAAAAATTATTTAGATAAAGAAGAAAAAAAATTAAAAGATGCTTTTGTGGTTGAAGTGGACAGGAAACCACAGCACCATCTACTGTCAGACCACAATCAATACATGAGCCTGAACACACACATGCTCACTGAGCTGTCTAAATAAGGACATACCATAGACTACTATTGTAAAAAAAATAATAATTTAGAATAAATAACTCAAGCTCTGTCACTATAAGAAAATATACTTAAGAAAATTCAAGAACCATATCAAGAGCATGTTCTGGTCATATTTTGAAATAAAACTGTACATTAAAAAAAGGACCTATTTTAGGACCATTATGATTTTTTAGAAATATTTGATGTTTAAAGTATGTATGCATCATTATAGAATTTGTTGCTGCTTTTAACTGATGGTGATTTAAATAAAAACAATCATTGTATTGCAGTATTTTTTTATTGCAATACAATTAAAAGCTACTTTATTACATTAATGAAAATCACCATCGAGATAATAATTGAAACTCAAACATTAATGGTGCATTACAGTAAATGACAGTTGATGGTGTATATGTGCTTAATTGTCATGAAAGTACAGTATACACACACACACACACACACACACACACACACGCGCGCGCAGTTTTTTTTTAATGTATTTTTAATGTGAAACGTGACCTGGACATGTTTTCATGAGATTGACTCATCTGATCCAGCATGACAGCTAAAGGCTATATAGAAACTTCTAAATACCATCTGAATATATTTTAACATGTAACTGCTAAGATATGTCAGTGTTTTTCTCCATAAATCCATGTTCTTACGTGTTCTGTTGTATGAATGTGGATGAATGTCTTCCCGCTGTGCTTTTATTCGCACCAGTTAAATGAATTGTCTCCCCACAGGACTTCGTCTACTCAAAAACACAGCAGTGACGTTCTCTAAATGAACTAGAGTGAGTGTGACACGGCTTTCATTCACACAAAATACTTCCCCCATCAAAGCAAAGAGGCACAAGTATTATTTTAACAATTTAAAACAATTCAATCTGTCAAAATAAGCTCTGAATGCGCTGAGTGAGAACGCGAACACACTTAATTACTGCTTTTTCTCCCTGATGGTATTTTGCTAAAGACAACAGATAATGCATTTGTAAGGTCACTGAAACTGAAACACAAGTGTACCATCTGCAGTGTGTGTGTGTGTGTGTGTGTGAGGCATGTGTCACAGGTTTCTTCCTTGCAGCTACGGCTGCTGTTCTTCTGTTGTCATGCAAGCAAATCCAAACTCATCCAACCTCACATAAGTCAGATTCCTTATGATTGCTTCACTGTGTGTGTGTGTGTGTGTGTGTGTGTGTGTGAGTGTGTG
>NW_015515159.1:4426-5489 GCF_001515645.1 Sinocyclocheilus grahami | reverse complement strand
TAGAAGAAGAGCTGTTTTTTCTTAAAGTGTCCTAACAATGCTGTCCTGTTCGTGTGGTTTGTTTCTGTAGGCAGTTGGCGACTGTGGCGGTCCAGTCTTTGATTCCCTCCACAGGTCTCATGGCTTCGATCTTCTGGATGGTGGTCACCTGGGGCTTGTGGTTTCTGCCTGATATCCTTGTATAATACCCAGACATTTGAAACTGATCATAACTTTCATGCAGATGTGTTTATACCAGCCATGATAGGTTTTATATATCCACTTCATATTCAACCCAGAGCTATGATAGTTGTATGTGTTGGGTGTTTGTAGAGACCTTAACATGCGTCGTTCACATGACCCAAGCGCTACGGTTCAGATGCTCTTCACTTTTAACATCACAGCCTTACTGTATTACTACCTCCGCTCCTGCAGGACAGACCCTGGCATCGTCAAGGCAACCGAGGAGGAGAAGAAGAAGGTAAGACTCTGGATGTTATTTGGCTGGCTTGGTGCCACTGCCTGATTGGTGAATATATGTACCAGTTACTTGTGGTGAGATTCTTGCTGCTTTGAGTAATAACTTGAATCAACTTTAGAAAACTGCGAACTTGTAACTCAAACAAGATGTATCAGTGATTATATTATATAATATGTTTATGAGATATATGGGGTGAATGTAATGAAAAAAAAAGCCTGTGTCCCCTTTTTTATGTAGAATTTTTTTATGTAAAAATATCTTTTTTTTCATTCGATTTTGGGGCAGAAAATTACGCAGGCATGCCCCTAAAAATAGGCTTTGTTTTCTCATATATATGTATACTCTTTTTGTTTTTAAATTTAATTAATTAATACATTTATATAATCAACTTAAAAATAATTAAGGAAATTATAATAATAATAATAATTAAGCATAAATTAAAATCAATACAACAAATCTAGATATGAATAACATATTTATCCATATTTTGTATAGTTTGTGCAGTACTGATTTTCATTTATTTGGATTTTTTAAAGAACTAAAAAATTTAAATATAAGCACACACACATATATGTATGTGTGTGTATATTTATTTATATATAT
>NW_015515159.1:0-1524 GCF_001515645.1 Sinocyclocheilus grahami | reverse complement strand
ACCCCGGGTTGCCAGTTGGCGGAAAACACAGCGTATTTCATTTCAGTCATGGAAGGTGCCAAACAAAAAGGGTCAGTTCCTGCTGGTGTCGTCAATCTGGCAACCTGAGTGTGCCTCAAGTCCGAGCAGGAGGGGCCGGGTGAAAAAAAACCTCTCTAATATTTTGAATTTGGACTGCAATACCTAGTTCAATCACTAGGTGTCAATCCTACATAAGCACCTTTAACTAACACTGAAACTTTAAAGGCCTTTTAAAATAACCTTGTTTGGTAATTGAAATAAAATATAAATATTAAATGAAATCTTAAACAAAGATTAGTAGTGTTGCCTTGTCAGCCAACTAAATTAAGTTTTTTTTTTTTTTAAGTTAAGCCTGAACATTTTCAATAAAACGACAACTGAAATAAAAATAAAGTTAATAGAAATATAAAAAATAAAAAGCACATAAAATTACAAAAGCACATAAAAAAATAGCTAAAACTGACATTTTAAAATAAAAGCAAATTCAAAACATTAAGTACTATAATAGTATGTAAATAATACTAATATAACACTAAATGATGATATTACTTTAAAGAGTAGTGCAAGATTTCAATTCAAATAAAGTTTTAAAAAAGGTGTAAATCTTTTAAAATGTGTAAACAATGACCGTCTCATATGTCTGTAGTGTTTTAGGAGGAGATTGAATTTCTCACATGATTAACGAACAGGCGTTAGGAACATGTTCTCACACTAGCATAGTGGTTAATAGTGGAAAGTCTTAAATGTGGAGGACTGTATGTCTTTTGATTTCACACAAATGTATGCACAGACTCTTCATGGTTTGCTTTGTTTCCTCACAGATCGCGTTTCTCGGGCTGACGACGGCTGAGAGAGCGAACCTGATGCACAGACAGAGAAAACTCCCTCAAGCCTCTCTCAGACAAAACCCATTCAAGTGAGGACGTTTTCATTAGTGTAGGGTTGATAAAGTTCTTATTTTTAATCGTGTTTCTTCTCTCATAGTCTTGGAGTGGTGAGGAACCTGGTGAACTTCTTCCAGTGGCGCTGCTGTGGTCTCTGTAAGCCAATGGTGCTGGACTGGACTCAGCAGTATCCCATGGGTCTCAGCAGAGACCATCCCATGTTCAGCGGCCCCGATGCTGTTTGATCCCCAGCGATCAGTCACCCACTCAGGGAGAGCGACGTCCCCAGTCCGGGAGCCATTGGTTTGATTTTAATGCCTTTTTAATGATGGAAACGCAGAACAGACCGAATGCTCATTTGGATAATCGTTTGTTCTATTTGCAAGAACATCCACCTTTTGTATTTGAGGGAAATATAGTATATGTGATGTGCGTTCAAGGTTAGATTTTGCCTTACAGCTTAAGTTGTACATAAGGATGAATACATGTTTATAAGCACACTGATATATTTTGAGCAGAAATATTTTGTAAGGTACGGTAAGATCACGCTTTGGTTTTTACTCCAAGTCCTTTTACAGGAAGTGACCACTATATGTATGCTCTTTGTGAAAAGATTTGT
>NW_015515158.1:5043-5489 GCF_001515645.1 Sinocyclocheilus grahami | reverse complement strand
TAAAGTAGTGAGTGTACAGCTTGTATAAGTGTAAATTTGCTGTCCTCTCAAAAAAAAATTTGTCAGCTGTCCGTTGGCCACAAAAGTGAGTACACCCCTAAGTGAAAATGTCAAAATTGGTCCCAAAGTCTCAATATTTTGTGTGGCCACCATTATTTTCCAGCACTGCCTTAACCCTCTTGGGCATGGAGTTCACCAGAGCTTCACAGGTTGCCACTGGAGTCCTCTTGCACTCCTCCATGACGACATCACGGAGCTGATGGATGTTAGAGACCTTGCGCTCCTCCACCTTCCGTTTGAGGATGCCCCACAGATGCTCAATAGGGTTTAGGTCTGGAGACATGCTTGGCCAATCCATCACCTTTACCCTCAGCTTCTTTAGCAAGGCAGTGGTCATCTTGGAGGTGTGTTTGGGGTCGTTATCATGTTGGAATACTGCCCTGCGG
>NW_015515158.1:4512-4868 GCF_001515645.1 Sinocyclocheilus grahami | reverse complement strand
CTTTGTACTCCTCACCTGGTTGCCGCCACACACACTTGACACCATCTGAACCAAAGAAGTTTATCTTGGTCTCATCAGACCACAGGACAATCCTGTGTCCAGTAATCCATGTCCGTAGTCTGCTTGTCTTCAGCAAACTGTTTGCGGGCTTTCTTATGCATCATCTTTAGAAGAGGCTTCCTTCTGGGACGACAGCCATGCAGACCAATTTGATGCAGTGTGCGGCGTATGGTCTGAGCACTGACAGGCTGACCCCCCACCCCTTCAACCTCTGCAGCAATGCTGGCAGCACTCATACGTCTATTTCCCAAACACAACCTCTGGATATGATGCTGAGCACGTGCACTCAACTTCTT
>NW_015515158.1:2497-3969 GCF_001515645.1 Sinocyclocheilus grahami | reverse complement strand
AAGCCTTTAAAACTTATGATATGCTTATCATTGTTTTTCAGTACAGCATAGAAACATGTGGAAAAATTATCTACAAATACTGAAGCAACAAACTTTGCAAAACACAAAATGTATGTCACTGCCAAAACCTTTGGCCATGACTGTATAATATAATATACTAATATTTATATATTACTACAAGATCTGCCATTTTGTCCAAGATTTTTATCTTCAACTCTAATTGTATTGCAAATAGACATTACTCAGGGCTTGAACCCGCAGATGTCACGGATGTGAATAATGGAAACAACAACATGTCTTAATCCGCACTCAGAGCAGGCCACACTCCCTCCAGAAGCACTGTCACGCCGCTGATAATGTCTGCGTGTAAACCTGTGCTAGACAGAGAAGGAGGTGAACCTTCTTTATCAGGGTTTCCAACACTTCTAATCCCTTAATGATGGAGCCAAAGTGGCTGAGACACTGGATCATCTGGACCCAAAGGTTATAATCCTGTTTACCCCTAAACGCAGACTACAGCATCTTCCTCCCACAGGCCGTCGCTTAGAGAACCACCACACTGAGGGAAGAGGTCAGGGGAAATGATCTGAAATGTTGTTGTTGAGTGGCTAATGGTTTGAATGAATAAATGTGAAATGTGAGATGGCTTAGGTAGTGTTTTGGAAGTCAGTCAACTAGTCATAAATTGTAAAGAATTTGATGCAACCACTTGTCTCGAAAAATAATTCCAGCTTAATACCATGTGGAAACAATACAATGGCACCTGTGCTCAGAGCTCAAATGTTTTTCTTTAATAGCTCAAGAGACGTGGATGTGGAGAATGCAGTTCTTAGTTATGCTTCTAGCTTCTTTTATAAATACTTTGTCTCAGATGTTTCTCCTAAAATGTAAATGGACACAAATGAGACAACAGCTGACATCCAGTAAAAGCATAGAGCTATAAAATCAATAGCTCAGATGATTTGAAGCTCAGATCATTTTGGAGAATTTTTTTGAGAAATATTTCATTTTGAAATCTCAGACTTTTGACTGCAGACTATTTTAAGCACAGTCTGTGGCATTGTTGAGATATTTTCTGAAAAGATACTTAAGATTACTTGAATTTTTTTTCTCAGGAGAAAGATATGTGAAGCAGAAGACCTACACAAAAGTCTCCATTTAATTTCACTGGGGCCAAGGGGACAATTTGTGCTTCTTTTTCTTCTCCAATGCTTATTTCTATTGTTAAGATTGAAAGTTTGTTTGGATAAACAGTGTACGCGAAATTACAAGAAATTGTTATTTAATGTAAATTCATTTATTTTCCTTATAATAATAATAATATATCTAACAATGAGCCACTGTGTCAGGCTTTTACATAAAAAGTAAGTGCTCTTCTTTTGATCTTTTTATTCATCAAAGGATACTGAAAAAAATATTTCTACAACAATATTAAGCAGCACAACTGTTTTCAATATTGATAATAATAAGAA
>NW_015515158.1:0-1171 GCF_001515645.1 Sinocyclocheilus grahami | reverse complement strand
CTATCTATCTATCTATCTATCTATCTATCTATCTATTTGTTTGTTCATTCTTTTCTTTTTGAGACTGTCAGAATTCAGAAGCAGTGAAATGTCCTTATAAGGAAAGCAGAAGCAGGAAGATTCCTTTTGTATTCCCCAGGAGAATACCATTCAGGTTTGTAACAACGTGAGGGTGACTTAATGACAGAAATTAAATTTTTGAGTGAACTAGCCCTTTAGCTGTCAGTCAAAATTGTTTGGCTTATTTTCAAGACTAAAAAAAGGTTTGCTTGTTACTTTGTTGTAATAACAACAGCACACATTTCATTCTCTCTGCCATTTGACTAGCATATTTATCATATTTAAATGAATGGTATTGAAGCCAATCCCTTACATGTTTTCACATGACATCACATCGAATTCCCATGTGTTTACGTGTACAATATCAGAAGTAGACTTTGATGGGTAAATTTGTTTTAATATTAGGATGTAACATGGAGCATATTTTGGTAAAGTGAGGATATTGATACAAAGAGACAGAAATGGATAGACACGGAAAATTCCAGTTTCTCTGGAGCCGGGCCAAGTGGGTGGCATTAGGTGAACCCGTGCTCTATACGGAGGAGAACCCCTGTATCTAGGGCTGCTCTTATCTCAGAAACCAAAACAATGTCACAATGCAGATTACTATTATTAAGTGGCATGACATTGTTGTGGAGGTAGAAATATGCGGGTGGATATTCACTGCTTGGGTGGATCAGCAAGCTTCAACTGAAAGAAAGGGGCCGAATTCAGAACAAGTCTGATGTCAAAATCAGACTTCACCAGACAGGTTTGAGTTTTAGATAATAGCTGGAACTGGTTTGAATCGTTTGAACTGAGAAGTGGAGAATTTCTGTCATCTGACTGATGTTTGAAATAATAACTCATTTCCACCAGTGATAGAGCAAATAGGAAAAGTTGCTTAATATAAACATTCTTGCAGTAACATCAGTTTAAAGTAATGCAGTAAGACAAGTAGATAATGTAAGAGCAAGTATATTATATTATATTACAATACAGTATATTATATTATATTTTATTATATGCTAATAAATATGTTAAATACAGCCTGCAAAGGTAATAATTATATTTGTGTGTGTATGTATATCTATTGTCTGTCTATCTATCTATCTATCTATCTATCTATCTA
>NW_015515157.1:4587-5489 GCF_001515645.1 Sinocyclocheilus grahami | reverse complement strand
TGTGATCAGTCTTATTAGTTCCCCTATATACCATGTTCTGTTAGCTCTTATTTGCATTAGTATTGTTGTCTGTACTCTATGTTGGATTACCCTTTGCCTTTGTTTTCTGCCTGTTGCCCGGTTTTTGATCTTTGTTACTAAAAAAAAAAGTGTCATTCTGGACAGGCAAAGTTATAAAGATAAGTATTTAAACATCTCAAAGAAACAGTTTTAGATGGAAGGGTTGAAGTACTTAATATATGCACAGATAAATTAAGTGATATTATTGGGTGTTTTTTCTTCCCTCCTATTTCCCCATCTTTCCAGTGCTTCACACTCCAGTCCAGGTGGTGGAGGTAATGCAGAACTGAAGCAGAACAATTTTCAGGGCTGTTCCTGTTAGGTTTTGGTTTCTGTTCTTTACACGTGATATAGTCAATAATGACAGGATTAACAAAAGCCTGTAAAATATGTAAGTCCTTATTTATATTATTTAGTACACAGCCAGGTTGTATGTTTGGTTACTATATGCAAATGTTTATTACTGTTTAGTAACAAAATGTCAACTGAACTAGCTAACCCACAAAATTCGGTCAAATAAGAGATAGCCAGTCAGTCAGCATTTTTTAAAACTGAAATTACTTATTAGTCTGAATGGTTTTATTAGTACACTCTAAAAACTACAACCAAATGTACTGAGTTAATATAAAGGAATTTTCCGTACTGATTTTTATAGGTGTTTAGCATGTATTTTGTTTTACGCATATTGTGTTGTGGTGTAGGTTTAAAGGAAATTTCCATAAACTTAACGGAAGTTTGTTGATTTCCTGCCATGACATTATCCGCTTTTCTACAGACCTTTTCTTGCAGTGTTGTACTGTTTATATATTAGCTTGAAATGCACAAATTATTACTGCAGTGAG
>NW_015515157.1:2474-3254 GCF_001515645.1 Sinocyclocheilus grahami | reverse complement strand
TTTTTTTTTTTTCTGTGACACATAATAGGTAGAATGTCCAGCTTAAGCATTTTCTGTACAGTTAAAGTGGATGCCAATATTGAAAAAGGAGAATGTATTATAAAAGTAGTACTGACTAACAATCATCTTCTCCGCCATTGCCTTCAAATAGCATTTGCAGTTGCACAACTATTTCTTTAAGTTATTTTAAAAATGTAATTCTATTATCATACTGAAATAATAACTGTATGGCTCACCCACAGAGTGTGATACAGAGAAGAAAGAGGAGAGGAGTAAGTCAATTAAAGAAGGCTTGATTCTTGAGCTACACACACAATACGTTTGTATTTATCAGCAAGAAAAAAATCTCACAACATTGAAAATTTTGTAATTTGACGCAGTAATTCATGCAGAAATGTTGTTTTCTACCTGTGTTTTTTTCACGCCCCAGGTGGTGCTGACAAGAACTCCTCCAACACACTCCTGATTTTGCTGATTTTTTGTGTTTTTGCTGTTTTTAAATGCCTGTCAAAGACCTGGTGCCATTTTCGCCATCGAACACACCACTCTACACTGGTCTGATTCTGAAATGATCGTTTTGGACCTCAGACCAACACGAGACTCTCTACAGATCTTATCAGACTTTTCAGAAGTTAGGGTTGAGTGTTCTTAGTGCAGTCTTCTGTAAACGTATGCACACTAGCACTTTTGGTACTCACACTGGTTCGTTTAATTTCAGAGTTCAGTTTGTTTTAGATGAAATATCCATAGACAGATAGATATAGCAATAATTAAAAAAAA
>NW_015515157.1:0-351 GCF_001515645.1 Sinocyclocheilus grahami | reverse complement strand
TTTTGGCAGCTAATTGCAACTTTTGCTGCCATTCTATATTGATGCTTAGAAAGAAGGTTCAAAACCAAAGTATAAAAGCGAGTGAAGCAATGCTATCGATTTCATATGTCTCCATTACACAGCAACATGGGAAAGTGGCTGCCACTGTAATGATGCAAACATACCATAGTTCTGACCCCCCCCCCACACACACACACTGTGAACACAATCCAGCGGTGGCAGGGGAGCAATTAAACTCTGTTTCGGACCAAGCAATCAAACCAAGTGTAATCAAACCAACCAAAGCACCTGTATGTTTTAATTCTAAATTATTCTTATTTTCTACATGCTCATGTTGCACTACTACTTTAC
>NW_015515156.1:5220-5489 GCF_001515645.1 Sinocyclocheilus grahami | reverse complement strand
AGCTTCAAGCTACACATGACAATTAATGAGATTAATACAACACTTACTTGAATGTCACTATCAATTACTATTGAGTGTTTGTACTCATTTCTGACTGCTATCCAATGTGGATTTTGGTCAAATGATGAGGCGGAAATATGTTGTTAGTAACATCCTAGAAGACTTGTATGTGGAAGATACACATTACAACTTCTGTGGGGCGTGAAGAAAAAGTAATGTAACTGCTGTTGCCAGAAAGTAACAAGTAAAGTAACAATATTACTTTTGAA
>NW_015515156.1:1733-3854 GCF_001515645.1 Sinocyclocheilus grahami | reverse complement strand
ATCATGGTATTGTTAAAATGTGCTGGAAATGTTCAAAAAAGTACTTGAAATCATTTCAGCAAATTTTGTCGAAAACCAACAAACAACAAATAAAATTACCAGCACTATGTACTTGTTTGATGTTTGCATAAACATCAAAATAATATTATTAAAAATGATAGCCGGATTAAAAAAAAAAACAACAACAATTGGTTGGGTGACTTACAATATAACGTGTTATCTACTAACATACACTACATGTTCAAATAAAGTTTTATTGAATGTTAAACCTCACATTCCCTTCTTTAATTAATTTTTTAAGAAAAGGATTAATCAAAATGATAAATTATAGGCATTGTATTTCCTCCATAAACAATTCTACATAGGCTACCTTATTATCCAAAGTTTTTAGAATGTACATTAGCTTGTTTTCCATCCACCGGTTAAGATTTACAACAAAAATGTTGTCCAATTTTCACATTGGTCTGAACAAAAAAGGCAGTCAGACTGAATGAAAATGTAAATCCACTGACAGCAGGTGACACTTATGGAACAGCTGAAATAGTGGTTTCCTCAGTAACCTTTGTAAATAAAGCAGTGTTGTGCTTATAATAAAGTCCCTTTAAGTCTTTGGCTTATAAGCACTACTTTATTAGGCATTAGACGGTGGGAAGATGAAAAGCAAATGCCTTGGAAACTTTTCTGAAGACAGTTGGTTCGCATGCATAGAATACTAACTTTGCTTAATGCTGAGCAGAATTTACCACACATTTTTTTTTTCAAATTGCGATAATCAAATGTGGGTTTAATAATAATTTAAATATCAAAAGGTAATCCTAACAGTCAAGATTTTGTTTTATTGTGGTGTATCGTCTAACTGGTAATCGTTTCATCCCTACATCTATGTTCACTGTAATTTTACCATAAAATGAACAAACTATTGTGGTGTTTGTTTTATTTCAAAAAATATATGAATACATTTATCACTTTAGTATCAGTAATCACTGTCATCAAACCAGCATTATTTTAGTATTATTTATATACTATTATAGTATTTATATTATTAATGAGCTTTTTTACATTTTAATTTGAGTAATTTTATGTGCTTTTGTAATTCAAATTAGATTTTATTTAATTATTAGCTTTAACTAATTTTCAGTATTAGTTTTAGCAATTTTAGTTCTTAAACATATTTCAGTTAGTTGCCAAATCAACATTTCTAATCTTCATTTAGGTTGAATGTATTTGTCTTTTATTTATTCATTCATTTAAATTAACAAAAATGAGTTTTAATACTTTCACTTTTAGTTCATACAGTGTCAAACAGATAAAAAAATTAAATTAAAATTAAAAAAGTAACTTCTTAAAATCCTCTTTTTCTACGTGATTGCATATTCAGCTATAATAATTTTCATTCGTAACAATAACTTCTAGTACTGATGCGTATGGTATGGTTATGAAAAAACGGTAAGGGGTTACTTGTGTTCTTATTGTCATAATCTTGTGTGCTCAGGCTCTGGATAATGTGCCGGTGCTGCTGTACATCCTGGCATTGAAGACGCTTGTGTTGTGCTTGGCGTTTGCTGGAGTGAAAATCTATCAGAGTAAGAAGGCAGAAGCAGCTCTGAAACAGCAGATGGAGATGAAGAGGAAACTCGCACAGCAAACGCAGGAGCTCATTGATAACAAGAAGGATGACTGACATGTGGGAAAACAGGTGAATAAATGAGTGATTGACACATGAAGACAACCGCGAGCAGAGTAAATGGCAGAAAATGTTTACAGGTGTGTTTGTATTGCAGGAGTGCTGTCGGCGTGATGTATGGATTCAGCTGTTGAACCGTATGCCTGTCTGCTGTTTAACTCAACAGCATGGACTGCTGCACAAGTCTTGTTTTTTTATACAGAGTTTTTATATATTATCTCTGATGTTTGTAAATAAAAAAAAAGATTTTATATCTATACCCATCCTTGCTGTTTGTTCATTATTCAAATAGTTCAGAATTATAGTATTTACGAATCAGACCAAAACAAAACAGTGTATAATAAACTGGGTAAAAACAGACATAAAAGACTTCATAATATTTTTCTGTATGTGCAGTACAGTCATGGCCAAAAGTTTTGGCAGTGACATAAATTTTG
>NW_015515156.1:0-391 GCF_001515645.1 Sinocyclocheilus grahami | reverse complement strand
CACAACAGCTTAAGCTGCAAACTTTGCAAAACACAAAATGTATGTTACTGCCAAAACTTTTGGCCATGACTGTACTTCCATTACATAAAGAGTTGCATGCATCGCCAGCAGGTGTCGCTGTTAAGATCCTCTTGTTAAATGAATTGATCGTGAGCTGCATAACTGAAATATGAGCAGGACAAGGTTACATCGACCTGTTAACCAACACCTCGTTGCTTTCTGGAAATGCACCTGCTACAACTGACACTTAATATAGATAAAACTGTGTTTAACATGCTTGAGGTCTGAAACCTAAATGACAGAAAATCTATGTTTATGGAATGTATGAAAATTCAAAACATAGCAGTGATATTGTACAAAATTGAAAAGTGAAGAGCATATATTACACACA
>NW_015515155.1:5204-5490 GCF_001515645.1 Sinocyclocheilus grahami | reverse complement strand
GGTGACAATTAAAATATGGGACAGAGTAACATCATAGGTGTCATGAAAGTAGTTTGAAAAAAGTTTGAGTCAGTAATTCCAAAGTAGTTGTCCTTTTTATGACGGTGTCAGACTGCAACACATGCAATATTAATTAAATGCATCGTTAATAGTGGAAAAAACATTTTTTTCCCAGTGTCTCACCCTGGTGGGTATTTTATACAGAGATTTTGTCTCTTGCAATGTTGCAAGATGTACTTAGCCAACAGTGTGTGTGTGTGTGTGTGTGTGTGTGTGTGTGTGTGTG
>NW_015515155.1:0-1400 GCF_001515645.1 Sinocyclocheilus grahami | reverse complement strand
ACCCGAGGAGAAAGAACGGTAAGAAAGTGACTTATGGCGAAAAACCGAACTCCGGCTTGTTCTCGCGTCTTTAAAACACAGTTGGATTTGGGTGAGATTGTGCGTTGTCAAACGAAGCGCTGTACAGAAGAGTGCGGAAAACTCAGCGACAGTGTAAATTATTTTCTTGTGTGCTTAAGGTAGAAGTCTATCGGTCTGAAGTGTTTTCATTGCCGTGGACATTTTTTAAGTTGTAACAGAGTGAGTTAGAGGGAGAGTTCAGATGTGAGCGTCTATTATCTCACAGCACAAAACCGTTATGTGTGTGTGAGTGCGTGCGCGCTCGCTCGCTTGTATTCTGCTGGACACAATACGGCTCTAAAATACCTTTAAATGCTTAAGAAAGTTGTTTTGAGTTGTATGTGATTTGTAAAAGTTGTACAGTTATACTTTTTATGGACTTCTGTCTTTGCTGAAGTTGTAAAGGAGTGAAGTACTGCTGTATGGTTACAGGTTATGTGTTGGGACACTTTTCGTCAATTTCTTAATTTATAAGTAGTCACAAGTGTTATTACTTATTGGACACATTACTTTTGGATTGTGTTGAAGGCATAACTGAAGCAAAATTAAGTGACTAATGCTTTTGTTGGAATCCTAAGGAAAAAAAAGGCTAAAAGAAAAGTCCTGGTGCCATAGTAGCTACTTAGTGGCCTGAGCAGCGTTTTAGACACAAAGAAAAACAAACTAATCTTCAGACTATCACTCACGCTGTCCTGTCTTTCTTTTATTGATACAAACATTTTTTTTGTAAGAGGAAAATATTTTATTTTAATCGGGACAGTAATATTTTTTAAAACACTTCTGATTATGTTGTTCAATCTGTGTTTTATGCAAATACATGTAAATATTGCTTTGATTATTTTGGTGTTTTTCCACATATTCCCGGACTCTGTTAGCTATGTTTGTCCACGATTCTTTATTAAATGCGATCTATTGATTTTATAAAAATCAATGTATCCTGTCGCGGAGTGTATGACACTTTAAATAAACTCGATGGTTTGAAACTTATTTTCATACAGGGGCAAAAATGAGTGAGGCGGTTAATCAGTGATTCTCTTGTTTCGGATTGAAACAGAAACGCATCATGCTGAGTTTATGATTATTTTCAGATGTTGTTTGAACATTTTGGCTAAGGCAAAACATAATTGCTCACTTATTTAACTTTTGGGGACACTATCCTTTTTTATTCTTTTTAATGTCAAAATGTCGTTGAGGAGAATAAGCAGAGGACTACATAAATAATAGCCTACATATCGAGCGATGACTATAAAACGAGTGTTGTAGGCTATGGGACGTGAGTTGAGTAAAATGTTTTGAATCGTCTTAACAGGCCGTTATAATATAAATGTAAATAATACAGC
>NW_015515154.1:5170-5490 GCF_001515645.1 Sinocyclocheilus grahami | reverse complement strand
TCGATCACGACTGACGAAAACCGAAGGAAAACAAATAAACAGACTGCAAGGTGCTGCAGTTTCCTGCCACAAGGTGGCAGCGGCGAGCGTCTCTGTTTAGGGTCACAGGTCAGAGGTCACGTGGACACTGGAACCCAAATCCAATGCGTCTGCGGCGGAGAGAGAAGAACCGGTCAAACGTGTGGAGTTTTTAAATGTTTTTGAAACTCTTCTGCTCACCGAGGCTGCGTTTATATGATGAAAAATACAGTAAAAAAAAAAAAACACAGTAAATTAAATATTGAATGTATATTTAGACAATTTGACAATTGCGTATTAAT
>NW_015515154.1:265-3348 GCF_001515645.1 Sinocyclocheilus grahami | reverse complement strand
GAGTGATTTCTGAAGATCATGTGACACTGAAGACTGGAGGAATGATGCTGAAAATACAGCTGCGCATCACAGAAATAAAATACATTTTAACACATATTCACTTAGAAAACAGTTATTTTAAATAGTAATCATATTTCACAGTTTTTACAGCTACCGCTGTATTTGATCAAATAACTGCAGCTGTGGAGAGCAGAAGAATCTTTCAGAAACATTCAAAAAATCTTATTACAAACTTTTGACCAGTAGTGTATATTATATTATTATATTGTAGGTTGAATCTCTCAAAAATATCCAGGACACATTTAACCACAAAAATCAAAAGAAAAAACACATTAAAAATAATTATTGTTATCCAATTCCATCAGATTTTCCATTTGGGTTTTGTAATCAAGTATCCAATAAAAAAAAAAAAAAAATTCTAGATAATTTAAACACTAACATACGTGTTATATTTTCATATTATATATGTTATACTATTATTACATTATAGGTTGAATCTTACAAAGAAATATCCAGGTTGTATTTCACCTAAAAAATAGGAATAGGAAAGAAAAAAAAAGATAAAAGGTTTGAAAATTTTAATTTGCATAGAGAAAAATAAGGCAATTTTCTTCTGGTAATTACATTTTTTTCCTTTTAACCACAATTTAAGTGCATTTTCCCCTCAAATCCACATTACTGTAACGCAAGGCTTCCCAAACTGGGAATTAATGAAATTATAAAAATTTAAAATAAAAATAAAAATTAGGGCATAATTGAAAATAAAAACAAACAATACAAAACACATACTAAAAAAGATTCAATATTTGATTTGCTTTTGTGTGTGTGTAACGAGAGCATTATATCAACATCAGTGAACCATGAACATGCAATTGTGCTTTTAAATTATTGAAATATTAATTTCTAATATTTTAGTAAATAAAATTAATGAAATTATAAAAATTTAAAATAAAAATAAAAATTAGGGCATAATTGAAAATAAAAACAAACAATACAAAACACATACTAAAAAAGATTCAATATTTGATTTGCTTTTGTGTGTGTGTAACGAGAGCATTATATCAACATCAGTGAACCATGAACATGCAATTGTGCTTTTAAATTATTGAAATATTAATTTCTAATATTTTAGTAAATATTTTACAACAAAGGGGGTTTGGCTGGCAAAAAAAATTGGGAATCCCAGCTGTAATGTGAAAAACACATAATTAATGTAATAATTGTGTAACTGTAATACAGCAATGAAAATAAATGGTCAAAACTGGTTATTAAAATTAGTATAAGAAATACTAGTATTATGTATCTTAACATACTCTACAGTTTGTTTTCCACATTACACTAATAAGGATTACATTAAAATATAATAGTAATACAACTTCGGGGGGAAATTTGCTTAATAATAAAACATTTTTTAAAAACTTTTAAATATGAGCCGCATATTTCTAGATGGTTTTTGAGAGATTCACCAAATGAACCAGATACATTTTTGCATTAATTTTTAATTGCATGTTAATAGGCAGCAGATTTTAGACTCGGGGATGATTCAATTTAAACATTAATCTTTTCAGAAAATGCTTCTTCACAATGCAATATGATGCACAAATCATATTTAAGAGAACACAAAATGTACTGCAAGAGTGTTTTAGGGAGATAAAGCACAGTCTGAAAGCAGAGGAAGCTGTTGGGATGTTTGTAGGGAACCGGAAGGAGCAGCAGAGAAACTCAGACTGACAGGAGGTTCAGATCAGATCGTATTGATATTGGAGAATATTTGTGGAGGTTTTAACCCCTTAACTGTCACCGTCCCACCTGTGGGACGCTTGGCGCTCTTTTTTGTTGTTGTCCTTTTTCTCCATCAAATCTTTTAGTAATAATCATATATCATTTGAAAGCTTAGAAGCCCAAGATTCATCCTGTGAAAACTATTTTGAAACCTGACATTGCGTTACCATGGAAATGGTACTTTAAAATCTTTTGGCGGTCTCCCCCCCCCCTTAGTGGGCGGTGTCAAGTGTCATATTACAAAATGCATTACGCTCTTTTAGAATCAAACCTTTTTATAATCTTGACAAAATACATATCATTGGAAAGGTCTGAGTCTCAGGATTCCATATTTGGTGGTTATTATTGAAGTAATATTGACAAAGAAATCTAGACATTTGTGACAGAAAAAATGCATTAAAAAAATTCAATGGAGTTTGGATGGCTGTTTGTGGTATGACGCCCTAAATAAAATCTCACAGGAACCTCCATTTTTTTCATATCAACTTCAAATTTGGAACATAACTTATTTAGACACAAGGCTATAATTTTATACCAATTTTAGAGTAAAACCTGTTATGTAAAATATTTATTATATATAAAATAAAATTAATATAGTGCATAACTTCCATAACTTTTTGATACTTACATTTTTTGAAAAAAATTCCACTTTTGCGATAATCTACTGATTTTCTTCTTTAAAAAGAGTGTCCATAAATGACAACAATTTAAGTCTGGATAGTGCACCTGCATGCCTATTTAAAAAAAATGGTGGGTGACAGTTAAAGGGTTAAAGCACTAGTTCTTGGTGATCTGCTGCGCTGACGGCTCTATCGCATCACTTCCTGTCAGTCGGTCTCATCTAAAGGGAGGTCGCTTCCCTTGGCAGCCCAGCGGAGAAGTGTGGGGAGAGGGGGACTCGTGAACGGCGTTTCTGAAAGCAGCAAACGTGAGACGGATTTAGACGCCGCAGCAGGTCTGACTGGATGAGAAGCACTCAGGAACAGAAGAAAACAGAAGTATGGAGTGAGGTGAGAGCCACAGGAGCAGACGTGAGAGAGCTAGACTGAACACGAGTCCAGGGACAATCGCAGGAGACTGTTAATAACATCCACACAGGAATAGCCCCGCTTCAGCAGAAGCTCTATCCACCACCACATTAGTGATTTCATGCTGATAACCACAATAAAACATTCGGATTTGTTCCCAAGTAAAAATAAATCAATAAAATCTCAATAATAATGATATCTAATATCTACAACATACTGTATGTATATATATATATATATATATATATATATATATATATATAAAATTATTAG
>NW_015515154.1:0-207 GCF_001515645.1 Sinocyclocheilus grahami | reverse complement strand
TAATATATTATTATTATTATTATATAGTAATTATATTTAATTATAATATATAATAATTTAATACAATAATTTACAGAATTACAACAAAATAATAATATAGTGATATATGAAATAACATATGTAATATAAGATAATTATATCCAATTACAATATATATTAATTTAATATAACATACAGTGGGTACGGAAAGTATTCAGACCCCCTTAA
>NW_015515153.1:4757-5491 GCF_001515645.1 Sinocyclocheilus grahami | reverse complement strand
CTCGGGCGCACTGAGATAAAGTTGAGGTAACTTCGGGTTACTTTTTCTACATTACGTTCGTTTCAAAGTCTAGATTGTTTCAAAAGGGCGAGGAGTCCTCCAAGTTAAACGTAAGCAAAGAAATGCAAATCGATGCAGGTGTGCGGACCTCGGAGGCCCCATTGATCGGCTGAGAACCGGCGCTAACTAACTGCCCCCGTCTCCATAGCAGCCGCCTGGACGGCGCCGCGAGGACCGGCTGCAGGGCCCGTGAATGGGTGACGTCACGGGGCTGGCGCCAGAGAGTCTGCGAGAGCATGAGCTCGCGGCGCTGCTCTGTAGTGCTGCTTTGCTTGGTGCCAATTCATCACCTGTCAGGGATCAGTCAGGGTGTCATGCGAAATGTACACAGCTGTGAGAACAAAAAGGACTAGGGAGAAAATGGAAAGAGCCAGTTGCGGCAGATGCGGACGAGCCCACAATGTTCCCGTGTGTCACGTTTGTAGGCTAAGTCTTGCGCGATCGGAATTGCAAACATCAGCTATTTAAAAATGTCCAAATGCATCCGCCTGGAGGAATCTTACAAGCAGGCCTACTTCATTTGCGAAGGAGTGATAATGAGAATGTACGAGCTGCATTCCGACACATCAACACGATTGCGTTCCGACGCATCTCCGCAAACATCTGTTTAGTCGGATATGCACAAGCAACCAGGAAATCTCTGTCTCCATTGTTACTTAGCGTGTGTAAACAAA
>NW_015515153.1:2459-4247 GCF_001515645.1 Sinocyclocheilus grahami | reverse complement strand
AAAAGGAAATCAAATATATAGAGATATAGCCTACCCTAATAAAAGCTTGTATAGGGAAGCCTAACTCATGAGGTCCGACATAACATCAATCAGTCGAAGCTTGTTTTGATACATTTTACATACATGCACTAGAAACAAACGCAGAGAATGCGTGAAAACAACCTTACACTTGCAAGTCGCTAATTCTCTTGATCGGAAACAGGTACACTGATTTGAGACATTATCCGTGGAGGCTGAAGGCAGTCAGCGCCACCCTGAACACGCGCTTTCACTGGTTAAGAACGCGGAACAAATGGGCGGGCTTAGATCGCTCAGCACAGCGACCAATAGCGTTGCGCGAAGGCGATGACTGACGCGTCCATTCCCGCCAATCAGCGCGATCCAAACCAGCGCGTGAGCAACCCACCCAGCTGGGTATATATTCGGCGATGACAGCTCGCTAATCCACTGCGTTTGCTTCGACAGCCCAGCGCAAAGAGGAGATCTCGAACACAAAAGCGACTCTTCCAACGAAACCGTCTCGTTCAGAGGTGTCAACATGAAGGCAGTAAGCCCAGTCAGGTCTTTCCGGAAAAGCAGCGCGAATGTGACGGAGCACAGTCTGGGAATCTCACGGAGCAAGACCCCCGTGGACGATCCCCTAAGCCTGCTGTACAACATGAACGACTGCTACTCCAAACTGAAGGAACTGGTGCCGAGTATCCCGCAGAACAAAAACGTGAGCAAAATGGAAATCCTGCAACATGTCATCGACTATATCCTGGACCTTCAGATCGCACTTGACTCAAATTCCGCAATCACCAGCCTGCATCACCCGCGAGCGGGGCAGGGGACATCCAGAACACCCCTGACAACACTCAACACAGACATCAGCATCCTCTCATTACAGGTGAATGTCCTTGGATAGATACTATACTATCTATCTATCTAAATCATCTAGCCTACTTCTCTTTGCATGTGAATTTATAAATGTGTAATGTAAAGCTGCATTGATTTGTTGCATGTTTTTGTGCAAATAACCGGACTTAATAAATAACTGTTTTTTTTTTTTTGTTCCTTTAGACACCTGAGTTTCAATCAGACTTGATCACAGAGGACAGCAGGACGCTTTACCGTTAATCAGGTAAATGCTCTTTTTAATAAGCCTTGTATTATATGCTGTAAATGATGGCCAAAAAAAAAAAAGTAATAAAAATTGTGTGCCGTCAGAGCAGTGTTTAATTTCAAGAGTGTCTAATCAACTGTGTTAAGGACCATTGTGTCACCTAGTCTGTAAAGTAGTATAAAGTGTGTAATAAGCATCAGCAGAGGTTGAAATGCAAGCACTGAGCGAAGGCAGAAGTTGTGCTCGGGGTACATCTGGAGCCCAGGGTTTTGAGTGTTTGGTTAAATGTTCAAACTGCGGCTTCCTCTCTGGCGCCAGGCTGTCCGGATCTCTGCCCTGTTTGCATTCTCTAAATGCGCCTCTTTCTCAATCTTTTGCAGGTGTTTGGTTAAGACACAAGAACACACAGGACCTGGGAACTGGCTTTTCCTCTGATTTCTCTTCTCAGTCTGGAGTTTTTTTTTTCTTCTTCTTCTTTCCTGTAATTGAATCGAGAGACTTTTTTGCTTCTAAAAGGACAATCCATGTGATGTGTTATAAGTTCGGACATTGATTATTTATCTTCTAAAAAGACCTATTTGGTCCTTTCTTCAAGAAAAGGAAGAAGCACTATATTCCCTGAAAATAGGAGGGAAACCTGTAAATGATCACAAGGAACCTTTTCTCTGCATTGAGAAGAAGTC
>NW_015515153.1:0-1579 GCF_001515645.1 Sinocyclocheilus grahami | reverse complement strand
AATTCAGGAAAACTATTTAACTACAGGAAGAAGGGGGAAAAAAGAAAATAGTGGTATGTGCTCTTCTTTATTTCATACATTTCCGCAAAGTGTACATATAAAAATTAAAGGCTGAATCTCAAATGCAGCCAAAACCAAATCTTAGTGTTGTTGCTATGAAGAGTGCGCCACCTGCTGGCAGCCAGACTTCACCTCAGAAAAACAATGATAGTTTTCAGTTTCATGATTTATGGGGAAAATGATTGGCAGGTGGCAAGTCTCATCAAAATACACAAATGTATGCGATTTTAAAATAAAGGTTTTTAAATGTTATGATTTTAGTGTGCAATCCATAAGCACACACTCACAAACGAAGTCTACGTTTAGCAGAGATGAACTTCAAATATAATGCATTATTTCAATTATAAAATCAGGAATTCTCAAAAGATCCGAAAAGAATGAAGTTTATTAATGTGAGAAAACACTGAAGATACTCGCACACAAATCAAGTCTTACAGAAACCTCTATTATTTCTTGTTTTTCTCTTGACACTGATCACAATAGATTCAACTCATCTAAAACACTACAAGGCAAAATTCAAACAACAAGGATGACCTGAATGTGAACCTGGCATTCAATCACAAATAAATAACAGCTTTCACATCACTGATCACAGCAAAAACACCAGCACTAACTCTATATGGTTAAATCCCCACTCTACTTGATGGATTTCAATATTGTGGACCAATCTACACTAGATCTTAAATGTTAGCAACGGAGCATGAAATAACAGGATTTGCACTAAACAAATCAGAAACTACGAACAGCTTCACAGCCTTCATTTATTGCTTTTTTAGCACCACTCCAAAAATAGCAACAATGACAGTTCTCACACTTTTACACTGCATCTTAATCTTTTGTTTTTGCTTTCCAATTAAAAAAAATCTAAAATGTCCTTAAAACAAGATTGTGTAATATAATGAGACTTTTTTTTTCCGGTATCACTAAAACAAGCTTAAATTTTTTACCATTAATCAGTACATTAGGTATAATAAACTAACATTGAATGACATTTTTAAAATACAGGTTAATATTATATAATAATTTCATGTTCATGAAATTATTGTTCATTTATAATACGTTAATGTTAACTTATGCAACTTGAAAGTTAAAAATGCATATGCAAAAATTAACATTAACCTAAATTAATAAAGCTGTAAAAGTATTTTTCATTGGGTTACCTAACGAATTTACTGATGTTAATGAATTGTACTTAAGTGCACACTTTTAAGTGTAAACCATATATTTTAGGTTTTATATTATATATTATTGGTTTTATAAATGTTATACTTAAATGATTTTATAACTTGTTTTATATTACTAATCATCGATTACTTGTTTTATGGACCTTGAAATATCTTCAACGCAAAACTAGCGTTGAAAATACTGATTAAGAAACTGCAGTGAAGGGTGATTTTTAGATCGTGTTCATTATAAAAACAAACCTAATCAGAGTCAACACAGAAAATGTGCAGTAATGATGCCTGAATGAAGAGTTTCTCTGAATCTTTGCAGTTGTTAAGACTTTTTTTTTTTTTTT
>NW_015515152.1:5133-5500 GCF_001515645.1 Sinocyclocheilus grahami | reverse complement strand
TTTCATAAGCACAAATCAAACCGCCTCTCTTCCCACACACAAACAAACAGACAGAGGGAGTGTCAGCCTGGCTTTGGGAATTTGCTCCGTAAAATCTCAGCTGCCAATCCTCTGATATTGTTACATCAAGTTAAATAAGAAGATTAAAGTTACAAAGGAAAAGCTGTTTAAAAAGAAACCTGAAAGAGTCTAGGGAGTAAATAAAAAACAGAAAGCATTTTTATAAAGCCCTCTGATGAATGTTAGCCAAACAGCGAGCCAGAATCAGAAAGGTAGGAAAATGAGTGCTGGGATCATAAGTTCTCCCTCCTACCTGAAACACGCCTGGGTGTCAGCAGTAGAGTGTGAATATTCCTGGAGGCTGCAG
>NW_015515152.1:4777-5123 GCF_001515645.1 Sinocyclocheilus grahami | reverse complement strand
AGGCTGCAGCTGGCCTACATATGCTCAACGCCGTTTGATTTGTCCTCAGCAGTGGTTTTTCCTGACGCTGGAAAATTCCCATTTCCTCTGGACTGATCCAGGTGGTCTCAAGAGCTAAAGTGTTGTTTAGATAAAACTGCAAATGAGAAAACAGAAACCATGTCAGAATGATGAAAAACTATAGCATTCTTTACAGGTTTTGTGAGATTCACACTCCAAAACTAAATATAATCAAATACCATGAATGCTTCCTTTTACCTTGTAGTCAGGCACACGTTTTTCCACCCAGCCCTTGCCGTAGTGTGGAGGCAGGACCGTCCGGTATACATGAGGAAACACTGGAAGT
>NW_015515152.1:0-583 GCF_001515645.1 Sinocyclocheilus grahami | reverse complement strand
TATTATCATATTCATTATAGTTGCTATATTTATCAGTTCGGTACCTTTACAGAAATAGAGCCTTAATATACACAGTAAGCAAACCAAAAGCAACTGTGGCAACAAGGAGATGAGAAAGAAACCTTTATGAAACAAGACTTGGTCCTTATACATATATTTCAGTACTGGATCATAAATTCATTCATTCATTAATTGCAATAAATAGCTCTTTTAAACTCTATAAAATGTTCAGTAGAGAAAGTGAAGCCCTGTTACCTGAACACTGGGCAGACTGAACTGACTGATGGTCGCAGGTTCCGTGGCGGCAGTGCGCATCACAGGCACGAACGGATCGCAGGACATCTGCCATCCCGAGACCGTCTGGATCACCGGAGGAGGGCGAGAGGCGATGAGCACCGGAGGAGCAGAACCCACCCTACACAGTCCGGAGGTGTTCGGGACCATCCAGAGCCACGGAGGAGCTTCGGCGCTCACGTGCCACAGCTGAGGCTGAGCTTTAACGCGCTGGACCGGGATCATTCCTGCTGCATCCTATATAGCTCGAAAGAAGGATGGATGGAGACTGAAGAAGCTGTCCGTGGAG
>NW_015515151.1:4888-5491 GCF_001515645.1 Sinocyclocheilus grahami | reverse complement strand
CCACCTAGATAGATTACATCTGAGGGAAAAGAACGGATGTGATGTACACTCGAGTAAAATTGAAAACTGAGTACTTTTGCTTTTACTGGAGTAATATTTTATAATACGGATATGTACTTTTACTTAAGTACTTGATTTGTGTACTTCATCCACAAGTGATCAAAAGTGACAGTAAAGACATTTATAATGTTATAAAACATTTCTATTTCAAATGCTGTTTTTAAACTCAATTTCCACAAAAATATTAAACACAACTGTTTTTTAACATTTATAATAATAATACATTTTTATTGAGCAGCGAATCCGCATATGTGACCCTGGACCACAAAGCCAGTCTTAAGTCGCTGGGGTATATTTTTAGCAATAGCCAAAAAAACATTGGGTCAAAATTATTGATTTTTCTTTTATTCCAAAAATCAGAAACTTTCTGATTTCTGATCCAGTCCTCCAATCTGAAACTAAACTGCAAAAACAGATTGATCAGAAATATTTTAATTAGCTGTTTTTTATTTTTTATTAATACTTTTATTAAGTAAGGATGCATTAAGTTGATTAGTTGACAGTAACAAAGTAGTTTAACTTCGTTACTGTACTTAAGTAAAT
>NW_015515151.1:0-992 GCF_001515645.1 Sinocyclocheilus grahami | reverse complement strand
TTTTTTGGTAAAATGCTCATGAACTGAACTCTCAGAACCGCTCTGGAGATTAAGTTTATGTGTTCATGTCCTCATATAATGAGATGACACATGCGTTACTCGTACTTTAATTATGCACGTTTGTAGACAAAACTGCGCCATTCCGTTTATATAGACCGTCGCAATCTGCAGACTTCATGTTTAAATAGTCTTTTTGTGGTTTAATATTCAAGAAAGTAGTCCATATCGGGATTTGATTAATTGTACAACCCTACTTTTAATTTATTCATTCAAAATTTGCTAAATTCTATGACATCATGCATTATACAGTAAATGCAATTTTTGTGATTGGATTCTGCAATTCTCTCCGTTTTCTGCATCACCAACATCTTCTGACTATACACTGCCTTACGGAAACGAATAATCAAGCAGGACTGATAATATCATCCAGGGCTACAGTATGACGTGGTTGAGTTGCTTCTACCTAGCAAAATGAGCTTTTGTCAATATTGCCTTTAACCTTATGGATGGTTCACATAATTTTAGCTTTGATTTTATGACCTTTTATTGTCATTTCAGAAGGAGCATGCAGACTAAAGGTTGATGCTCGGCTCTGCTAATTTAATGTCAAATCTTTACGGTAAAATCTCAGTCAAAACACCGCCTGTTTGCTGTTCAACACTAATCAGACCGTATCCTGGACCTCATCAAGGTTAACTGCTCAAGACAGACCGATTTGTTACACAAACTGACAGTCAACAGTCGTTGCTCGTCTGCTCTTATGAAAAATCCATACGTCAACAATAGCCACTGTGCTGTAAACACAGTGAAACCCAAACGTTGACTCAGCTCAATCATCCATTAAAATAATGAAATGCTCTAATTTAATTACACCTTTGTGCATCTGCGGATCCATTATTTCTTTGTTTTGGTTCGTCGGTAGAGGAAGTTGCAGGCGGTGCATTTTAGTCTCGTACCATAAGGCTCTTCTGAGGTGTATGTGTGTGTGTGTG
>NW_015515150.1:19666-20408 GCF_001515645.1 Sinocyclocheilus grahami | reverse complement strand
GTAGAACATCTACAGTGCGCTTATATTTTAGCACCACATTGAATATGTGGTAATACAAACAAACAAGTCTCAAGAGGTATGTGTTTGCCAGAGTACTTCGACACAGCTGAAAAAACTGATGCTTTCCGCTCTGGCACGTGGCATATGTCAAAATCAGCCCGCTTTTTCCCCAATGAGGTCCGCTTGCTTTTAAAACATGCGATGCATGCACAAAGAAAGCTCACTATTAGCCGTAACACACTGTTTATCGCAGAAGCACTAGCAGAACTGTGGGTAGTAGGTGTGCTTAGAGCTGTGTTGTAATCACTGGGCCTTGGGTCTACAGCTCTGAGATTAGATGAATGAGCACTATGTAGTTATATAGTAGCCTTCTTTCAGCTAGATTTTAAAAGATCTTTTAACTCTGTTTTGCTTCTTACTGAATGTTAGCTCATGAACTGTTGGTTGGATGACTGGTGGTGTGTAACTCATAAAATGACACAGTAGAAGGGCAAAGGGAAAACTATTTCTGATGAAGTCTTTGGGTGTAATCTAAATAATGTTTTTTTAATCATATGATAATTATTAAATTATCATACATAAAAATGTAAATATGAATTATATGTCAAATATCTTTAGTCAAGACTTGTTATTCACTTTCCTGTTTAGCAGCATTATTCCTCATAATGGAGTTAAATTATGTCTTTATAAATATTTCTAAAGATCAGGTTACACTAATAAGAAATCTAATTGAGGCAAGAAA
>NW_015515150.1:5197-5492 GCF_001515645.1 Sinocyclocheilus grahami | reverse complement strand
AGAAATACTAATGTTTCCCCATTAAACACTGGATTCGTTGACAGTTCCATACCTGCATTAGATATTTGCTGTGTGTTCAACATGTCTGGACATGACCGATCCTAAAAAAATACATTTTTGTTATCATATTTTAACGAAGTCAGACATGCGGTTCATTGATGAAATCTTCATGTTAGTGCTTTGATGAGTTAGTGGTTATAGATGTGTGCCGTCAGGGCCGTTTCTAGGCCTAGGCGAGCTAGGCGGTCGCCTAGGGCACCACCAGCTGAAGGGGCGCCAATGAGCGCACGTACTG
>NW_015515150.1:0-4768 GCF_001515645.1 Sinocyclocheilus grahami | reverse complement strand
CTTAATGGGAGCAGCGTCATAGAGGGCAGAGCATTACGTTATTTAAAGGGGACGTTAACGCGTTAACGAGTAGCAAATGATTAAGTAGCTGCATTGGTTACTTTTATGCCACTGATAAAGCTTTTATATGTAGTTTGGGGTAACAAAGAGGTTTTATAGGTTTGACTGAAATAATAATGCAATAACTGACACTTTAAATCAATGTTTCAAGAAACAACAACAAAAAAATGTAACAAAAAACAGATAAAGACAAAAAAGTAGCCATTGATAATATCTAAACAATATGTAGTAGTATAGTATATAGTATCCAAATTAAAATGTAATAAAATTAATTTATGTGTGATTTATGTGTAAATTATGTGCAATGTCTTAGCCACTAGGGATTGTTACATAGAGCTATACAGGCATCTAGTGGCAACACAATGATATTACAGATACTAAATTGTGCAAAATGTTTATCTTAACAGTCAATTTACAAATAATGCATTCAGATTTGTGGAACTCAATGCACTGAATCTCCAATAGGGAGGCAATAGGGATTTCGCCTAGGGCGTCAAATTGGCTTGAAACGGCCCTGTGTGCCGTTACACCTGCCAGACATAGCACCATGTCTACACCGGCGCCGTCTTTGTCATATCCCCGCAACAGCTTGAGGCTGTCTACACTGAACACATCAAAGTCAAAATTCCAAATTTATTTGTGCTGTAGCAAAGGAAACGCATGTTTCAGATAAAATTTTAAAAGCAGTTCTTTGCATTACAATGGCACACTAAGAATACAGGGGGAAAGGCACACCTAAGGGACAGTTTAATGCGTTTATATTGTTCATAACACATATTATTCTAAAGAAGTGTTACCTAGAAGTAGCCTACACTAATATCTTAAGTGAGCAAGCAAAAAAACAAATGCAGTAAGGAAAAATTATTTAAGATGAAGAAAATTAAGTAAGATGGAGGGGGGGAATGGGACAGGACTCAGCAGATGGAACCCATCTTCTGGCTGCTACATATGTAAACAAATATCCATATGCCAAATACAGTCTTGTTACAGAATATTTATAATAACAGTCAGTTGTTATCAAATAATATTATTAATGAACAATCTATTTTATTAAGCGCATAATCTATTTTTAGAAACTGGATGAAACTATGGCAGTGGTTGTTCACTGCTACGACTAATTTAATCATGGCTCTGCAACAAAAAAGTGTTGAAGTGTGGAAACATTTTCAGATATGCTAAATACATTAGTATATCATTTTTTTTCACATTTAAATTTCATACAAGGGCTGTTTTGACAATATCATAAAATATTCTAGCATACTGAAATGTCATTCTTCACAAAACCCAGGAACAATGACTTTGAAAGTTATCTCAAGAAGTACTACTCAAATATGAACCCAGAATTTCAAGTAGATATTAATTTGCTGCTACTCTCCTTTTTTAATGTACGTGCAGTAATTCTCTTTTCTATTTCTCATATGTTATTTTAGTGTTATTGCATATCAAAGGAAAACAGAGATTTCATATTTTATTATCATGGTCTTAGAGGTAGAGGCAGAGAGTGGAGTGGAGACCTTATATTAATGCACAAAACAGTTATTCACAGAATTTTAGTTCTTCTTTAGTCTACAAGAATGTCACACATTGTGAATCCTTTTGACGTGATGACACTGTCATATTTGAATGTGTGCATATGTTTTTATCTGCATAAAGCTCCTTTAACTAAGTGCATATGTGTGCTTGTGCGTTTCTTACAGTCACTGAACCATGAATCACTGACATGCTTGTGATTCCTGAGATTCCAGGAAGTTCAGAAGTATGTGATGTGTGTATTGTCTAGCGACTTATGTGTTTGTCCCTTCACCCACACAATCTCTGGCATCTGTGATATTCTGGTCCCTAGATAAGGCTTCAGTCCCTCAGATTTAGGGTTGTTTTGGCTTGTTTCGGGTTGGTTTTTCCCTGTTTATCATCCAATGCACAGCAGCCTTCATGGTCTCCCCAAGAGGAAAAATGTATTGCCCAGATGTTGCTTTTCTTAAGCGCTGAAGATTTAGTAGTGAATCTCAGTTAACTCTTGTTTTAGTATGATCAGTGTATCAGATTTTTCTCCTAAAATTTCTTAGGATAAATTCAAGTACAAATGAGACATGAGAAGAATCTGAGAGAAATTTAGTAAGAACTGAGAACCATGGTAGATCTCTTTATTGTCTTGCTTTAATCTCTTTCAAGACTTCATTATGAACATTTTAGCGCTCAGAGGTTGCTCTTTCTAAGCTCAACTTGCAGTAGTTGTAATTCTGATGTAGATACTGTATCTCCTATTTTATTATCAGCCCTGTCTCAGATGTTTCTCCAAATTTTTTTTAGGGAGAAATAAGTCACAAATGAGATATGACAAAGTCTAAGTGAAAAGGAGTCAAAATGGAAAATGTGGTGGAAACAAGGGAGTTTTCTCACTCATGTTCCATTACGAAGCCTTTGGAGCATAGGAGTTTGGTCACACGACTACAATGGTGTGGTTGCAATAGATTGTGCCCCTATGGTGCAAGTTAGGCCCTCATATAAATTCAGACTCTAAATTCTTCCATTCCACCATATTCCAGAAAACAACAGTCCACCTGGGGAGTTTGAATGACTTTCTTGCTCCACACAACATCAGCGCACAGGAGATATTCCTAGATTTCACACGACTTCAACATGGTTAGGGTTACAACAGGCTGTACCCCCCATGGTGCATGTAGGGCCCCTTATGTTGAGTCAGACTGTACATTCTTCCATTTAGGGATAAGTTTCCACAATTTCATGCTTTGACTATTGGAGAGAAGACTGCTGTGGAGCTTGCCTCAGTGTGGCCTCAGCAGACGTGTGCATCTAAGCTGTATAGCAGCCATAAATGAGAACATGAGAATGACACCCTAAGGTCTTGTAGACTTAACAGACACACACGCACACTGCCTGCCTCATTAGAAGACTTAGATTTTGTGAAAGGAAATGCATTCCCTGTTAAAGAAAGTAGTATTAAAGTAAGTGTCTCCTTCACTTTTGCAGCCGGCGTTTTCTGATGCCAAAGAAAGAGGGTGGTTTACGCCAGATCATGGGATTTGCTGTGGGTGTGGCCCACAGTTAACGTGTTCTTGGCTGCGATTGCTACTGAACATATACCAGCTGATGGTGTTTCTTTTTTGCATTGTTTCTTATTTCATGCATTGGACAAGATGTCTGAGACCTATGCTTGTGTTCCTTCTTGGGACTTGTCTTTAGTCCTAATGGGGCCTCTCATGATAGTTTTGTTGTTGGCCTTGACAGCTCCCTGGACAAAAGAGGAGGGTTTGTCACTCTGCACAGGATTTGTGCTGTGATGGATTTACAGATTTACAACGATCATATGAGCTGTGGCATAAATCTGATCAACTGTTTACTTGTTTTGGTGGCTGCAACATAGGTGCTGGTATAGTGTTCCCATAGTTCAGCTCCTGGTGCTGCTTTGAGAAAACCTATGAAAACCTCAGTTACATAACCCTGGTTCCCTTAGTAGTGAATAAGACACTGCTTAGCTCCGCAATACTTCTTGGTTTCTGCTACGATTTCCTTTCAAGAATAATCTGAGGAGCGATGGCACAGGCGTATCCTTTTGAGGCATCGAAGATGCCCTCAGAGGGCACCTTTAGATCCATCAGCCAATTGGTGTGATTCTATATGGGCTTCAGACAATGGTTCTGAAACTTAAACAGAGACTAATGTGAGAGCTCTACAGTCTTTGGATGAAAATCTGAGCACAATGTGCAATGTGGTTGGGGTCTCTTCTGACACGTTGAAGGAGACAAATCTGAGAGCAATCTGAGACTCTAACAAAGGAGACAAGAGCATGAGTGAGTGAGTGAGTGATATCATTGAAATCTCTTCTAAAAATTCTTCTAAAACACTTCTAAAAACTAGACCAGTGTGAGGTTGTTAAATTGTTTTTAGGAGACAAATATGATAAGCAAAAGTCTCACATCAGTTACAGATCAACATTAAATACTTAGGCCTGTAAGTAACTGTAAGTTTAAGTGAGTATAAACAAACAGGCATTTAAAGACTGTGCTGGCACATATATAAAACTATTATAATTTAATTTTTATTACATGACAAAATATTTAATACAGTTTATACTAAACATATGTAAGTTGGTATCATCTGACTTAGGGGTCATGATCTTAGGGGTCAGAAGTCAGTCCTTGCCTCTCAGCATCTGTTTAAATACTTTACCAAGTGACATTCTGATCCTACAAACCTGTATTATGCATCAGAAATCAACTAAGACTGAACCTAACCGCACTACATCAGTTCATAACTGAAATTCTGTAAATATCACCAAAAGTTAAACCTAATAAAGTCCCAGAATACCCAACAGTCAGGTTCTAAGTGACCGGAAAAACATGTGGATAACCTAAGTACCACAACTCCCCTTGTATCCCATGTGGACATTACTGTCTCAGTGGACATATCCAGCTCCACTTGCTGGGCTTCTTAAAACACAGCAAGTTCCCTGAGGGAGGAATCCGTTTTCTCCACCCCCAGCACCCTCCCCTCTCCCCCACTGCCTCACAGAGACCCTGTTGTGCCTCCCTAGCTCAAACTGTGTGACTTTCAAAACAGAATAAATAAATAAAATCAGAGAGAAGCTCTATAAAATAGGCTACCTTTGTAGCAGAACAGGAGGTTGCATCATTTTTAGTGAGTAGAACATCTACAGTGCGCTTATATTTTAGCACCACATTGAATA
>NW_015515149.1:4938-5492 GCF_001515645.1 Sinocyclocheilus grahami | reverse complement strand
ATTGTACCCTGGACATCACGCAATAATGTCACTAGTTTGCATTACTGTATTTACACTATTTTATTTTATTTTACTTTAGTACATCATTATAACATTTGTGCAAATATACTTTCCTATGTCTGTCATAAAATTATGGATGTTGAAGAAGTCCATAAACATCCAACTGGCATGATTTCTATTTTAAGGTAAACACATTTAACATTATACTTTGTTCTTTATGAATACATTGCTGCTGTTTTGAATAGCCTATATATGCAGACTAACAGCATGATTGTGCATTAGCATTTTTAAATGAACTGGTTGAGTGATTGAATCAATGACATAAAGACAAAGTTTTGTTTCTAAATGAATCAGTGTTTTAAATTAATCAGCTGAGTGAAAGATTCAATGACTAATTTTATGGTCATTTGATTTGTTTCAAAATGAATCAGCATTTTTTTAACTAATCGGTTAAGTGAATGACTTAGGCCCAATCCCAATTCTATTTTTTTACCCCTTCCCCTTCCCCTACCCCTACGCCTACCCCTTCCCCTTCCCCTTCCCCTTGCCCCTTG
>NW_015515149.1:1533-2207 GCF_001515645.1 Sinocyclocheilus grahami | reverse complement strand
AAATGGGTAATAAGTTATATATGTCACTACAGTTCTTCTCAAAAACATGTACATTAACATCAAAACAACAATAATAAAATTCCTGACCACAGAAATAGCAGGATTATATGATATGCAGTGTATTTAAAACATTACTATGAGGATTGTTATGGGTTCCTCATCAGTGAATGATGCAACCACCACAGAACCCAACACCTCGTGCATTTCTTCAAAATACTGCCATGTAGAAGCTGTTACCTCTCCAGCATCTGTTCCAGAACCGGTTTTGGGAGTTTTTAGGTCCTGACAGAAGACACAAGCAGAATATTAATAATAATATAAAAGAATTATTACTGTAAAATCTAGTTTAATGTAGACTATGAAAGTGACAAATATTAGAAGAAATTACTTCTTCTCAAAGTGTGCATTTTACAAGGATAATACAAAACATGTACCGAAATGACTGTCTAGATTGTTAAAGGTTTTCATAGCACCACACTGCTTACCTTATATTTTTTCTTTAAATTCTCCCTCTTCTTTGATGCTTGTTGGCCAGTCACTTTTCCCTTCAAACCCAATTATTTTATTAGTGTCCTGTAACATTTAACCAAAATGAACAGTACTGAAGTGCACATATCTCACAGTAATCAGGCACAAGCACAACGTTTAACAGATTACTCACTCCCAAAGTTGTT
>NW_015515149.1:0-1091 GCF_001515645.1 Sinocyclocheilus grahami | reverse complement strand
GACTCCAAAAGGCAGTCACATGTTTCATTCTGAACGAATCAGTGTTTTTAAATAAAACAGTTAAGTGACTCAGTGACTGACTCAAAGACAATAGTTTTTTTTTTTTTCAGAATGAATAGTGTATTTTAATGGATCAGCTGGGTAAATGATTCAATGACTCATTCGACGATCCCTTTGATTTGTTACTAAATGGTTTCGAAGTGGTCCAGTAAATGAAATCCAAACCACTGTCAGCGCTCTTGGAACCCCGCTCAGCCAGTCATTTTGGGACCAGACTGGAACTAACTGTTGTATAATTGCATTTGAATATGAAATTGAATATGAATTAAAATATCCAGATTCTGAGGCTGATTATCAGCACAGCAAGATAAAAGCTACCATACAATCTCAAAATACATTGTTTAAAAGTATTTCAGCTTTGTTACAATCCTGCTTGCTAGTTCAGGGAGGGTTGCAGTAAGTGATGTTTAGGGCAAGTAATAATTTTCCAATTTTAGAAGCCATTTGTTTTGTTTTCTCATAGGGCAACACAAGACTTTTGCCTTGAGATTTGAGACAAGAGGCCAGTTCCTCCACAAAACACTGAGAATAAATCAGGTTCTTTCTTCCTACAGTGGGATGATGGAATGGGTATGCAGCACAGCTCCTCACATGTTTGGCCATGTAAATTTACAGCTGACGGCAACAGTGCAGAGGGGAGAAAAGGTTATTCTACTCGTTGATTAATGGCCCATATCTGAGAAATCAATAAATGTAAATCAAAAGAAGAAAACTCTTTATTCAGTTCCCTTCTGAGAATGAACACATGCAGCTGGTTTCCACCCATGGACAAATAGGCTACCTGTTCACATTCTGTCAATTCTCATTGGAGGATGAAAGGAGATTGATAGGCAGGAATCTACGAATGCCCACAGGACAGCGGTGGAGAGCGGTCTTGAAAAGAATGATACTTGATTCTGGCTGGTCATTCAAGGCATTCAGTTGTCTGAAATTTCCTAACATTTGCCATCGTCCATGGCAATGATGTATATAATCTAACTTAAATCGGTGCTACTTTGATGTCTTTCATGTCACACTACAAACTCACTCTC
>NW_015515148.1:0-5492 GCF_001515645.1 Sinocyclocheilus grahami | reverse complement strand
TCACAACTCATAACAAAATCCAAATAAACATTCCAAACCAAACACCAAGCAATCGGGAGCAGACCAGGCCCTCCTCACACCAACAAAGCCACGACTCTTACAGCAGGAAGAGCAGGTGGACATCGTTCTCCTGATGAGTCTCCTACACACACCCACTGACCGGCCGTAGCATACAAACACACATTTACTACATATAACTACTATTACTACCATGGGTGACATTGGGTTAGGGTTAGGCAATTGCCCCCCCAAATTGTTAGTCATGGAATCCCTAGCCAAGCGCTAAATACCCTCAACGTGTTTTTGCAGCGTTGAGCNGCCGCAGTTTTTAAGTGCAGTTTTGCACGCTCGTGAATCATCTCAAGATTAAGTGCAGACGAGATGTAAATAAGAGATTCATTGTGCCGTTTAGAGAGCTTCATTGATTATAACGGAACTTTGTGAGATCGCCATGAGCGAAGATGAGTGATGCTTTTTAGTGATAAAGGGAGTGCGCTTTGCGCACTTTCTAGGGTATAGGCTAATCCATTCAGAATTTGTATGAAACTTTCGTTTTTCGGACACATAGGCTACACCCTGCAAAGTTTCGGGAATGACATCCGCATATTTATGCGGGACTCACTCTCGAAATAGCAGTGATTGGCAATGGACGGAACATAAAATATGTAGATTTAATTCTGGAACCGGTCCTGGCCAAACCTCCACAGACAGCGCGTCCCGAGCGAGATCTAATTCACTCTTTAAATGTTACATTTAATTAACTTAATTGTTGTGTTAATAATTAGTGCTGATGTAACATTTAAAGAGTGTTTCCTCTTTTAACTCAATTAACTCAAGAGTCAAATGTCACCCATGATTACTACTATGACTCTTTTTTTTCCAAAAGCGTGTGTAAACTTTATTCAGATCAGGACATAACAACCCGTAATTTAATTTCATTTCCAGTAACGGACGGTAGAAGGTTCAGCAATGAATGGTGTGCGATTTATGACAGAATATAGTCCCACAACTGATCGTTTATTTTTTTCCTCACGTGTCTCGCCTTTGGTAACAACGATTCAAAACGGACACATTTCAAGTGACACGGGACAGAGACACGGAAAACTTCAGTGAACATCAGAAAAGCAGCGTGCACATNAGTCAGCAGCAAGAGCCAAAGCTAGTCCACAGTTTACTAAACAGTAGCAACCTCTTTAAGTTATTCTTGGCTGTGTTGTATTGACTGCTTTGATGCGCTTCAATACGGTCGGGCATTGTTTTGATGCTTGCATCAGAAAAAAACTTTTGCTTTTTTCTTGCCCCCCCCTGACTCAAGAGTCAAATGTCACCCACGATTACTACTATGACTCTTTTTATAATTATGGTCTATCCACACACATGCTTAAACAGGAAAACAAAACTACTTTCCATTTTTGTTAGCTTGATCCATGAAAAGTTAATGCATAACTTACAATTACTTTAAATCTTTTTTTGTTGTTGTTAGACAAAGGGGCTTTTCCCTCACATCTGGTTACTATAATAAAACAGATAGATATATCTATAGACAGGCCTGGTCTTAAACTGAAATAATCAGTATAATTTTAATAATATCAACAACAGACAGTGCTGATGTAACATTTAAAAAGTGTTTCCTGTCAATATGTGTACTTTCCCCAACCTCAGGCTGCTCAGCCTCATTCTTGCTATATAGTGTTAAAGGTTCTGATCAAAAGATGAGTTCACCTTAGAAAGAGGGTATTTTAGAATTTACCCAAGCATGTTGTCATTGGCGTATTATTATTTGTGTTACAGAGATGTATGGGCGAATACTAAGATTAATTAGTTTGTTGTCTTGACTACATTATTTTCTGCAGTGGAAAATGCAGAACATTGAAAAATAAAATATGCTTGAGCAACATGATATAGTGAATCGGTTTTATAATTACCAGTGGCTTAAACAAACCAGTTGAGCAGACTTTCAATAAATTCCTGCTACATCACGGCATCCTGCCAGCAACAGCCCCTGCTAGCTATTTGGTTTTTGAGTCTCTCAACCACAGTATGCAAAGAACTCATGAATGACACCATTATTAACTGTTTTATAGATACGCACATGGACAGAGAACTGTTCGATTACTTTAGCTTCATCAGTGAAAACTATGCACTCTGTGTATGAGAGTCCTTTATAGCTTAACAAAGCTTGTACTCCTGTTTCTCTGCTTTGGTCAAAAGAGAATATTTACCAACCCACTCAAATAGAAAAACCATTACTCAGCAAAGTGAAAGTATACCACATGAACAACTTTATCAATGTTCACATTGTACCGAATCCAACATGCACAATGAAAAGTCGTTTAAATGTTTGAAGTCAGATTGAAGTTTTGTTATGCCACTTAGCAAGTAGAAACATGTTTTGCAACCCTACAAACAAGCCCAACCTTTTGCTTTGTGGTGAACATAAGGTATTAGTGTTGGATTACATTAAAATGACTGGCTGACATAAGTTTAATTTCCTTTGTTAATAATGACCAGAAACTTGCTGTCATTATGATATTAATGCCTACTATTCCAAATGTTAAAGCCACAGTCAAATTGTGTGGGTCATTTATAATTTTATTGTCATTTTAATGCAAGTACAACAAGCCAGATCAGTTCACAGGTTGCTTGCTCTTCCAATACATGTCAATTAAAAATACAACACATTATTTGGCCTTCCAATCATATCCAGAACATGTCTTTGGTGAAATTCAAATTCAGAAAGGTGACACACGTGAGAGAGAAACAGTCGTATCCTGATCATCCAGAGAGATTCCTATATAATCCTCAGGTGTTGTGCAGAGAGAGTCTGCCTGGACGCTGCTATATCAGTATCATGTAAAGGAATCAGCAGAAGAGGAGGGTGAGACTGTGAAAACACCTGGCGTCTGATCTGCTCTGAGGACAGCTTCACTATCCATTGTAATAATAAGAGCACTAACATACCTGTCCCTTCAGGCTCCTCTAATAGAGCAGGAGTGTATGTGGACGTGTTGTCCGGCACTCTGTCCTTCAACAGCGTCTCTGACACACACACACTCACACACTTACACACATTCAACACCACATTCACAGTCTCTCTGTGCTGGATTTGGCTTTATGGGTGATATTTTTGACTCATCAGCATGCCTGTGTCAGATTGATAAACCTGTGAGCAACAACTGAGAGGCCAAGAGCACAACAACTAATCAGGATTTACAAACTACGTACATACAGTATTTTGTCCACAACTGTACCATTACTAGGTTGATTAATCGCAGATGTTCTTTTGGGTACCTGGATCTCGGACTGCCCGCAGGCATCTCACAATGGAAGATATTCCATCACCTGCAGCTCATTCTAATAATGCACTCCAACTGTACAGCACGCGTTCTGGACAAATCTGTGAGTAACTTCTGACGACTGGCTGAGCTCTGAAGACCAAATCATGAAGACAGCACTGTCGTGCAGATTTGCATCAGGCTGACCCTTCTTAACCCTTACCATACTTATTTTGTTTGTGGAAAATAAGTGATATGAATGCACTATATTTTAACTTTTGAGGCACATTTTGCCAACATATCTTCAATTTTGGGTGCAAGAGGGACGTCACTAATCGATAAAAGGTATTTTTGACATTAAAGCACTATGATTTGAGAGGCTAATGTCAGCAGATTAATCATTTATAACTATTTTAATTTAGTGTCAGACAAATAAAGACTCGTGCTGCATTATTCTCTCCTTAGATGTTCAACTAACGAGTTAGCTTACCTTTTTTTTTAAGTGGCAACATCTGGCTTTGTTAATAGTGAATACAGCAAATCTCCTTTTATGAATACTGTCACGAATTCAGTCCATGGACTTCCGTTTATTCACCACCAGAGGTCACCCTTTCCATTTCATTGACTCTCGCACTACACAAACTGTTGCATAGCACCCCGGACTACATATCCCATCATTCATTGCACGGTTTGCACACTGCACTGATTGCACTCATTGCACACAGCTGTTTCTAATCACCTCACTCACTATATAACACCCACTCTAACCACCTTTCTCTGCTGAGTATTGTTTAGCCCGTACCCCTTTCCGAGTCTCCGTGGTTTCCTTGTTTTGCCTTGCCTGTTTTTGTGGTTTCTGATCTTTGCCTGTTTTCTCCCTCTCGTCTCGCCCCTGTGATTCTGTCTGCCGATCGGTGACCTACACTAGCCCTGGGACTATTCTTGTGTTTTGCTCGCCATATACCTGTTTGCCAGTGTTTTGACCCTGCCTGTTATACCACGTCTCTTGAATAAAGCCTGCAGATGGATCCACACGTCTCACGTCTCGTCAGCCCCGTCACAAATACTACCAGTTTCAAAGTGTTAATGACGATAAAAAAACTATCTTGGGAGATGTTCTTACTCTGTATTTCTGTCCGTGTGCAGCATCATGAACCGCACAGCCGCAGATCACTGCTACCGCTGGTTTTGTTTCTCGTGTTTTGTCTACCAATTTATGCTGCAATGATTTATTTTTCAAAAATAATTTAATTATAGTTGTTATAAAGTCAAGTCCAAGTTATTTTTTATTTAGTGAAGCAAGTCGCAAGTCCTTAAATTTGCGATTTGAGTCTGATAAAATGGAGCATAACACAGATAAATATTCTTCAATCAATTGGTCTTTCCAAAACGTTTAGTCAGTTATGTTAGTCATTTTTTCAGAATATGTAATAATGGGTCTACAAATTCTATAAAAGTTTTTGTCACACTTTATTTTAAGGTCCAATTCTCACTATTAACAAACCATTAACTAAGACTTTTGCCTCAATAAACTCCTAATTTGCTGCTTATTAATATTCAGCAAGGCAGTTGTTAAGTTCAGGTATGGGGTAGGATTAGGGATGTTGAATATGGTCATGTAGAATATGTGCTTTATAAGCACTAATAAACAGCCAATATGTTAATAATAGGCATGCTAATAAGCAACTAGTTAATAGTGAGAATAGATCCCTACACTAAAGTGTTACCAAAGTTTGGAACAGAATATTTAATTTTCTCTAATTTGAAATACTATATCAGGTCACAGATCTACACTGAAGCCTTTGGCAGATTTGTTGACTTCTGAAGAATCTGAGGATCCTCAGATGCAGCCTGTGTGTGTTTTACTTTCTTTCTTTTATGTTCATTTATTCTTTATTCAATTATAATCGTTTATCATTTCATAATTTTTCTGAAGAGAGTCCTTTCAGCTGCCAACAGTGTGGGAAAAGTTTCAGTCAAAAAAGAAGACTTAAAATCCACTTGAAACCCCAGAGTGGAGAGAAACCATGCATATGCCCTCAGTGTGGACAGAGATGTACACCTGAAAATAAACACTTCGTTTTTGTTTATGGAAACCCAAGGTTTATGGGATGTTGTTTTGAATCAGTTAGGTATAACACCACTTGTTGGATCTGTGTTCCATAAACTCTTCTCCTTTTCTTCATCACTCCGTCTCCTGCTTCTGCTCTTCACTGG